>NC_045444.1:123022778-123115811 GCF_002776525.5 Piliocolobus tephrosceles | reverse complement strand
CCCCACACCCCTTCCCCTTCTACTACACCCCTTCCCCTCCTCCTATACCTCTTCTCTTCCTTCTATACTTCTCCCCCTCCTCCTACACCCCTACCCCTCCTCAAGCCAGAAGAACAGAAGCCCACAGTTGCAGCCCGTGTTCATTATGCTTTAAATTTTCTGCATTTTATAATGCTTTGACATCCTGGGATCTTGCAGACACAGGGAGGAACTGCCCCTCCCCAGGGTAGCAAATTCCTGGAAATAGCAAGCAACTAGCCTGCTCACAGAGCGTTCCTTTCAAATGCAAATCAACCAATTCAGAGTCCCTATCTCCAGCCACCTTCTTTATCTAACTCGCACACAACAAGCCAATATTCCACCTGTCCTAAATCATTAAGGTGGGCCCTAATCCAATATGCCTGGTGTCCTTTTAAGAAGAGATTAGGACTCAGACGTGCACAGAGTCCACTGGGAGACTTGCAAGCCAATAGTGTGGAAAGAGTTGGGAGATCTACTCACAGTATGGACCAGGGACGAGACAACTAGGGACCATCCCTATATCTCAGACCCATCCCCTGCCCCAGATTACTCAAGCTGCCCTATCCCAAGTCTGCCCAGCATGTCCACCCTACCTGGCCCATTCCTTCCTGAGAAAACCACAGTAAAGTCTATGGTCCCTGCCTTCCTCTGGCTCCCTCTGCCTCCTGAATGACCCTGGTCCTTTCCCACATGGCCCTGTGCAGCCTGGCATGGCATGCCCACTCCTATTGGTTAAGCAATAAACACTTCTTTCAAGGCAGGTGTGTCTGTGTCTGTGTCTCCCTGTAACTAATAAAATGTTAAATCCTGGGGACATTTGCAAGGGCAGCCCACACAGGTCTGCCTTCCAGCACAGAGCATGGTAGAGAGTTGATGCAGGGCAGCCATGGGAGTCCCAGCACAGGAACTTTTGTGCTATTATCTAAAAGGCTGCTAGCCTCTCACAGAGATCTGGGCCAAGAACATTCAAGACATGAGGAATAGCCAAGGCAAGCCGTTCCCAGCCTTCAGAAGAAGACCAGATCTCAGGGGCACTGTTGCCACAGACAGAGGGTGCCCTCATGTCTAGGGAGCACTGACCCCTCCCCCTCCTGCCATCAGGCCTCCTGTGCCCTCACCCCTTTGCCTTCTTCTTTCTCAACTTTGATTATCCAGTTCAGTAGATGTTCAGGCCAGGTGAGTCCTAAGTCTTCTCTCTGCTTACCCCATTCACCCACCATGACCTTCCTCTCTTCTGATTCTAGAAGCTCCTTCATATTTACTGAATGCACTTCAGGGCTAGGCATTTGACCTACATTACCTTGTTTAATCCTGAAACAACCCCAAAAGAAAGGAGTTAGTTTTTGAGATGGAGTTTCACTCTTCCACCCAGGCTGGAGTGCAATAGCATGATCTAGGCTCACTGCAACCTCTACCTCCCAGGTTCAAGCGATTCTCCTGCCTCAGCCTCCTAAGTAGCTGGGACTATAGTCGTGCACCAACACACCTGGCTAATTTTTGTATTTTTGGTAAAGATGGGGTTTCACCATATTGCCCAGGCTGGTCTCGAACTCCTGACCTCAGGTGATCCACCTGCCTTGCCCTCCCAAAGTGTTGGGTTTGCAGCTGTGAGCCACCACGCCCAGCCAGAAAGGAGTTTTTATCCCCAATTCCAGAGAGTTGAAACGGGCCTGTTTGAGAACACAATGCAGGATGCTTAACCACTGGCCTGGGTAAGCACTGCCTTGCAGATGGCCCACAAGGGTGGTATGGCTCTGTGACGGCCTGAATTGTATCCCACCAAATTCACCTGTTGAAGTCCTAACCCTCAGTAGCTCAGAATGTGAGTAGCTCTTATCTCTCTAGAGGTAATTAAGGTAAAAAGAAATCATTAAGATGAGCTCTAATCCAATATGCTTGGTGTCCTTCTAAGAAGAGATTAGGACTCAGATACACACAGAGAGAAAGACCATGTGAGGACACAGGGAGAAGGTAGCATTCACAAGTCAAGAGGAGGGGCCTCCAAAGAAACCCAGCCCTGCCAACACTGTGATCTAGGACTTCCAGCCTTCAGAACTGAGAGCAAATAAACATGTATTGTTCAAGCCCCCAGCCTGTGGTCCTCTGTTATTGATGGCAGTGGCTGCTGCCATCACACTGGCTGCAGCAGGGAGGCATGGCTGAGGCTGCACACTCCATGAAGCTGGTGGGGCCCTGCCCCTTCTGAGTTGGGGCAGGAGCTCCCCAGTGTTGCTACAGCCACCCAAACTGTGGCTGTGAATCTGAGCCTCCCTGCGCTCTTGTGGGGGACCAGGAACAGGCAGAATCTGCCCTCCTGGATGCAGCTGCAGCTGCCAGACCTGCAACTGCACACATGGGCCTCCTGCTTCCTGGAGCAGGTGGGAGCCAGGGACAACCAGAAGCCCCACCCCTTCTGAGTTGGCACGGTGGGAGCTCCCAGGTGCAGGTGTGGCCACCCTCCCAGGCACAGGACCGAGGCGTCTCTGTAGCCTGCACCCTTGGGGGCTCCAGGAAGAAGCCCCCTATCCCTGCAGGCTTGGGATTGTCTGCTCCTGCTGCCTGGCCTCTCTTCCTCTGAGGTCCATGAAAGCCCTGGGCTTAACCAGAGCAGGGGAGTGGACAGTCAGAAGATGAAGAAGCATATCCTCTCTGTTGAGAGCTGCAGACAGACAACCTGCCAGCAGAGAGCAGCCACCGTCACCCTCTCCAGAGCCTCCTCTCCACTGAGAGCTATAGACATCAGGATGACCAGTTGCAGAGGAGCTACCCTCTCCAGGGCCTCCTCCCTGCTGAGAACTAAACACTCAGCAGAAGGTCTGCCTACAGAGGAAAACTACCCACCGCGGGTCTCCTCTGAGCTGTTGTTGTAACACTCAGTTAAGCTCATTCTTGTTTTGTTCACCCTTCACTTGTCTACATAACCCATTTTTCCTGGATGTGGGACAAGAACTCTGGCAAGGGCACCCCAGCCACAGAGGTGTCTGGCCAGAAAATCAACACCCCAAAGATCTTGTAACATTATGACACCTTGGCTGACTAAAACAGGCTCTGAATGCTTGTAATAAAAACAGGGTGGCTATTGAAGATTCAGAATGGTTTCCACACCAATTTCCTAAAGTGGAGAAGGACTCTGTCCTGAGTCTGGCTGAAAACCCTGAAGGAGACAATGACGCTCTGATGCAGCTGAGGGACCTCCCTGCGACCTGGCCCAGATAGTGCAGCTGTGTAGGAGGGAAGGGTGTCTACCCCAAGCCTGTCTCCTTTGGAGCTTTGAGTTCCTATTGCAGACCACAGTGGAGCTGGCACTAGGTAAGCCTTGCTCCTCTCTACTGCTATGGGTGTGTTTGGCATTTTAATGAGCTCTTGATGCATTTCCACACTCTTTCGAGCACTCGCAAGCCCCAGGTGCAGCAGTGTGGTGTGCATCCAGTACTGCAGAAGGTAGATGCTTCCACTTGAAACTCTATAGGCCAGGCACTTTAATTTGGAAGTGGAGGCACCCTGGTGTGCCCCATGGGCCTGAGTCACCCACTCCCCAGCCAACCACCAAACAGGGAGTCCTACCTCTCACCACAAAAGTGCTTTCCGGCTTTAGTTTTTCCTGTAAAATACTAAATATTTATTCATGGGACATTTATCAGATGAATAAATACTTTGTGTATCTTTAATTGGTAAGACCTTGCCTCCTCCCTTTCCCCATTCTTAAACAAAACTTGGGAACCTTGATTTTTTTTTTTAAACAGAAGAGTGTTCTGAACTCACGGAATGGACCCATTCTTTGGTCTGTTTTCCGCTCTGTTGCCCATGAATGTACACACACCTCTCCAGATCCACTTTTGTCCTCCCCAGCAGGAATAAAGGCCCACAGCAGTGGATTGTGTGAGTCTGTCCCCCTGGATATCAAGAAAATTGATGTGACCCTAATATACACAATTTCTCCATCTTGCCTGCTTCTGTGTGTCTGGCCTCAGATCTGCATCTCGCATGCTAGTCTAAGTATAAATTCTGCGGGTGAAGCATGCCTACAGAAGTCTTTTTGCCAGACTGATTTCTGCAACAGGTGTCACGGAGCTGATGCGCTGGCTTCCCATTTATTATGTGCGTTAATGGACAACATCTGTTCAACTCCACTCCTGCTCACCCTCGTCACGGGATCCGTGGACAGAGAGGTTCAGCTGCGTCCTCCTTCAACCTTCAGCTCCTGATCACTCTATAAGTAATTTGTAGCCCCAGTGAGAATGCCTTTGAGCAAACACTTTTTCTTATGTCTATTCTCTCTTCTTTTGTTGGGTTTTGCAGCCTTCAAAGGTTAAGCATCCCCGTCTAGGCTGGCTTTCTTCTTCTGTGGGCCAGATTCCCATTTTTCCAGAGCTCTGTGGGAACACCCTAAATCCTGGGGAGAATTCCTGTCTGTGAGATGAAAACCTGGCCCCATATCTGTAAAAAAATTTGGAAAGCTTCAGCTCTTAAGGAGGATATTGGGAATTGTGGACCACGCAGATACTTCAAACTCAGCTATTCGCCTGGAACCCAGCACATTTGTAATAAAAATGTGTCAGTTACCTGGGCAAGAGCCATGGCTGATTTTCTGCCAAGTTGGAGGTAGACTGCCCCAGGGAACAGAGTGAATGTGTACTGGAAGTAAAACCTCCCTCGCACTTCGACGGAGGAGAGGTTGCTATATACAGGCCAATCATTTTCCTGGACACAGGAAAAGGGCCAAGAGAGAGGTGGGCAGGCAATGGAGTGAAGCCTGCCCTTGGGCACTGGGTGGTGGGGCTGTGTCCCAGGGATTGGGAAAGTTGGCCTATCCTGCAAAGTAGCCCCGTGCAAGGAGGCTGCCAGATTTCACAAATAAAAATACAGGGTATCAATTAAATGTGGATTTCAGATAAACACAAATCACTGTTTAGCATAAATATGTCCTAAGTGTCTGAAATTCACATTTCACTGGGAGTCCTGTATTTCATCTGGCAACCCCGGAAGGGGGCTCATGCAGGTCCCAGCCACCATACTGTTCTCTCCAGGGAGCTGAGGTCACAAGCTGGGGAGGACCGGGACAAACACACAAGTTCAGAGGCGGGAGGCAGGAGAAGAAGCCAGGGATGGAGTGGGAATTGGATCCAAGTGCGAGCAGGTCTGGCACAAGAGATGAGACAAGGACACACGGCCTGGAACCACAGACTGAGTCAGAGAGCCACACGCAGGCCACCGAGGTGGGCTTTTGTGTGTTTGCTGCCTGACTTTCTTTTGGCTATTACGCAAATTGAAATTTGATTTCTGGAGTCACTGGGAACTTACCTGATAAAGTCTAGAAGGAGATGAGTGAAGACTGCCCTGATCCTTTCCTGGGAAGACAGCATTCCCTCTTCCCTTCTAGATGTGAGTCTCAAGACTAAACTCACGCCTGAGGCTGGCAAACACAGCAGCATCTCCCCACGGCCCACTCAGTCCTCTGCTGCAGCCCGTCTTTCCTCATCTCCATGTTTTCCGGCCCCAGTGCCTATTTCCTTAAAAATGTTAGTCAAAGAAAAAAACGAGAGAAAAATTCAGGAAAGCATGAACTACGGATTGCCACTTCCGTTTTCTGGAACACTTAAGCCGGTGAGAACCGTCTCCACCATCCCTCAGACATGCAAATACCCAGAGGATCGCTAACCACACGGATGGGGAGGGGACTCCATGTGACGATGGGGGGCTCCCAGCAGGGCCATTGTCCTCATCACTTACCCAGCATGTGGCACAAATTTTGAGTAAATACTAAGATGAAACGCTTATACGGATACACATGCATGAGACTATGCGTGAGAGAAAGAGGAGCCCCTAAACCGTCACATAATTCCAGGTGGGTCCTACATATCATCATCTCAGGGAGCAGACGAGGAAATTGGAAGTGATAAAGGATAAAGAATAGGTGGCTTGTTCATGATCCCAAGCGGCCTTGCAGGTTCCTGGTTCTGACCGCTGTGTTCTGTGGCCACCCCAGGAGACAATGTGTCACGATGGCGAAAATGAACGATCCACTTAGAGTCAGGGTGGACCTCGAGACCAAGCTCCAGGGCCTCTCCCAACCCTGGTGTGGACAGTGCAAATGTGGGGTGGGCCCGGGAGTGCTGTCCATCACGGTGTTCCAGGCATTTCTTCCTCTATTTTCTGTCCCGGATGGAGGTAAATGTCTCAGTGGGCACTTGGGCCAGGCCAAAGGCTCAGAGCAGCTCCCAGGATCTCACCCCTGGTGCATGAAGGTCCCGGAGGTCCCTGGAGCTATGCCCTTACAAGGTGATGTGAGGGAGGCCTGGGCTGAGGCTGCTTTTCTTTCTCATAGCACAATTGGCCAGCCCCACTTGGTGTGTGCTGAGAACACCAACTAAGGGCACTCTGCCTCGTCTTTTCAACTTTTAGAGACCAAGTGTCATGCCCTTCAAATAGATGGGATAACTGACCCTATTCGATTAATATAGGAAATGTCACGCTCTTCCCAGAAATAACTCCAAAGATTTAAAAAAGAAATGTCATTCTTTTTGTCTGGGGGATCCTAGGGACATTATTTCCTACACGTTTATACCAGGTGGGAAAATAACTATCATAGTTTTCATTGGAACAATTATATATTTAGCATTTGTTAAATTTAGACTTCCTAATTTTTCTCTGTCACTAAACAACCACACACAAACAAGATGCAATTTTCCAGTCCAAAATAAACAGAGCAAATAGTTTCCCAGATACCGAAGTCCCTTACCATGAGCCTACCATTGGTCTCCTCCCCGGGACTGGGTTCTCACACTGGGCTCAGTTGGGTTAACGGTGGCCAGTGTGAACCGGATGTCCCAAGATCTCCAGGTCATTAAGTCGCGGCTTCCATATGACCCTCTAGGAAAGGTCTGTTTGTTTTGATTTGTTGCAGCCATCGTCAGTCTTGGGTTTCTCTATTTCTAATGCCACATTATGGAAATGGAATTTTCTGTGTCCTAGCTTGCCCTGGGTTGATAGAATCAGGGACTCTCAGAATTGGAGGGTGATTAGGAAGACCCTCAATTCAACCATCCTCCCCAAACGCCTAGGGAGGCTCTTTTAGGTCAGTTCTGGGATGGGGGAGACTGCTGCCAGGGTGATCATTTGAAGTCCAGGCCAATTCCCTTGTGTCATCCACCTGACAAATGAATCAGCTCTTCTGTGCCTCCTACTGAAGGTCATTGTCTTCCATCCATGCTCCAACTCCACTTTCTTGGGCCACATAGGACCTCAACATCAAACTATTTGAAGATAGGTATCAGGTCACCGCAGGTTAAAAAAAAAAGTGCAGATTTACTCACTTACATGGATGGCATTTCAAATAACTGCTGAAAGGATGAATCATTCAATACAGTGATGAGATAATTGGTTAACTGTTTAGCTTAGATCTTTATCTCGGTTGATGAGCCAAATATATTACAGCTGGATTAAGGATAGAAAGATTCTTTTAAAATGAAATCATAAAATAATGAAAAATTTTAAATAGCTAGAAAAAAATGTTAGTTAAAAAACATCTGGGACTGGATGTGGCCTGTCTAAGCATAATATCAAAATCAGAGTAAAACAAAGAAAATGCTCACTGATTTTTTTCAAACTTAGAAATTACAAGCATCTAGATGTTAAAAATAACCCATAACAATTTTAAAGTAAAAAACGCATTGGAAGCATTTGTAGTATATATGACAAATAATTGGGATCTTTTGTGTAATAGGAGGCTTCTCAAAATGATAAGGGAATGTGAATAAGTTATTCATGCAATAATAAATGCACATAGCTAAAAGCATTGAAAAGATTTAATTTTGTTCAGTAACCAAAGAAATGCAAACTTAAAAATGGATGTGTTTTCCACCCATTAGATGGAAAGATTAAAGGCATACAAAGCTCAGTTCTGATGAGGTCTGAGAAATGAGAGCTATGTGGAATGGTGCAAACTTTCTCAACAGAAATGTGTCAATATGCATCAAAAGCACTTTCACACAGAAATCCCACTGCAATGATTTATGCTCAGGAAACATTAAGAATGTCAGCAAAAGGCTTAGGTATAAGACCGATTAATTAGTTTTAAAATAAGACTTCAGACTAAGTTGAATGTCCTACAATATGGATTTAACAGATATATACTTCCTGACAGTTTCAAAACACATGCATATGATACATTAAATGAAAAAGAGGTTAAAATCTGGTATTGAGTACACAACTATGCATAGCCATTTAGATAAGCATGTTCTATTGTATCCTTATATATGCGCATAGGGATAATTCTGGAAGGAGATTATTATTACGGACTATCTCTAGAAGATGCAGTTACAGGTAGCTTCTGTTTTGTTCTCCTTGCATATCTGTACTTTATACTTCTTTTAAAATAAGCTAAATTTATTATATTCTAAAAACAAATTTTAAAACTGAGGTAGCACTTAAGATCTCTTATATCAATAAAGTAATAGGAAATCAAAAATCCCAATGCTGTAATAGTTGTGGTGAAACAAGCAGAGGCCTACACTGTATGTAACTATGTAAATTGGTAGGAATATTTTCAGAGGTCAGTATGGCATTATTGACCAAGAATCACATAAAGGTTCATTCCTTTTGACTGAGTAATGCCATTCTGGAAGTAATTCTCAACACCAAAACTGCCCCAGGTCTGTATTTAATACAGTATTCATATTCATGTGGGAAAACAGGTACTTTTATGATAAGAAGCCAAGTAAATGATGACATAAAAACTAAGTGGCCTATCCTGATGTCATTAATATTGTCATTGCCATTTTTTATTTAATAACACATACTTTGTGTTTAGTATCTAAAATTATTTCCAGGGCCAGGCATGGTGGCTCACACCTGTAATCCCAGCACTTTGGGAGGCCAAAGCAGGTGGATCTCCTGAGGTCAGGAGTTCAAGACCAACCTGGCCGACATGACAAAACCTCATCTCTGCTAAAAATACATGCACACACACACACACAATTAGCCGGGCGTGGTGGCATGCACTTGTAATCCCAGCTACTCAGAAGGCTGAGGCAGGAGGATCACTTGAACCTGGGAGGTGGAGGTTGCAGTGAGCCAAGATCATGCCACTGCACTCCAGCCTGGGCAACAGAGTAAGACTCTGTCTCAAAAAAAAAAAAAAAACAAACTTATTTATAATCGCAAGACTTTCATTATGCCAGAATTGTGTGTTTATATGCATGCAGTCAGAGAGGGTGGGAGCCCAAAAGTGGAAACATGAAAGCAATTCGATTTGTCGAGCGTGTGGAGCGATTTTTCATATCTAATATTAGTAAAGTAACAGTTTCATGTGGCTTTGGGGGGAAAAAGGGGGTAAAGGTTTAAACTGTTAGGATTGGCTCTTAATGGAAAGAAGCTATCTTTCATTGATCATACTCTCTTTTCTGACAACTCCCAAGTTACTTGTATAATAATCCATGCTGGAAATTTGCCTGAGATCAACATAAGTTTTATCAGTTTAGATACCTGGTGTATTCGTCTGTTCTCACGCTGCGATGAAGAAATACCTGAGACTGGGTAATTTATAAAGAAAAAAGGTTTAATTGACTCATAGTTCTGCATGGCTGGGCAGGCTTCAGAAAACTTGCAATCATGGCAGAAGGCACCTCTTCACAGGGTGGCAGGAGAGAGAATGAGTGCAAGCAGGGGAAATGCCAGATGCTTATAAAACCATCAGATCTCATGAGACTCACTCATTATCACTAGAACAGCATGGGGGAAACCACCCCCATGATACACGTCCCTCCACCAGATCCCATCTTTGATGTGTGGGGATTATTACAATTCAAGGTGAGATTTGGGTGGGGACACAGAGCCAAACCATATCACCTGGGTACTAAGTAGTGGAGATATTAATATATCAATACGTATTAATAGAATCACTCATTGCTGCTGTTCATTTCTGCTGCATTTAACCTGTATCCCCCACCCAATAGCAATCATGGTAAAACATAAAATTAGTATTCCTCCTATTTTGCATAGCATCCTCTTCCTACAAGATGCTGTGCTCTCCTTTATCTATTCAATCCAGGTGTCATGATTTTGATTTTTGCAGATGAAGAAACTGAGGCTCAGAGGAGTGAGGACCTTGCTCAGGGTCACAAGATGGCAAGACTCAGCCATGACTGGGACTGAGACCCTCATTGTTTTCCACACAGCATGGCTGTTGCACAGAATCAGTGCCATCAACCTAAGAACTGTGGGACCAGCCAGCCAGGATCTGAGTACTTGTTAGTAGGATAAAGCATTTTTCCACACATGATGCAGTGGCATACATTAGCTTCAGACTATCTCAAATACCAAGTCCAGAGTGCAGACTCTGTCAGTGACTGTAAAAAGGCTCTAGACTGAGCCCCACACCTTCCTTTTCTCTCTGGGCACACAGCTAGATGGTGTTCCCCAGCCTGCCTTGCAGCTAGGTGTGGCCAGGAGGCTGCTTTATAACTCCTGTATCCTCCCTCTCTTTTTCCATGACTGGTGCCTGAATGTCGACATCCCAGATTAGCCCTGGGAAGCTCATTGAAGACAGTAGAGTCAACAAGTCAACTCCATCCACTGACCAGGGGCCTCTGCATTGCACAGCGACTTCAGTGAGAGATCATCTGTTGGGTGTTCTCTGAGACTTGTTAGGCAGCTGGTGGCACCTTAACTAGTACAATGATCATTCACTTCTCCATTTCTCTATGTCATTTTTCTTTACCTTTTCATTCTTCTCTAAGTTCACCTGTGTGAGATTAAGCATCAAAAGACCCCATGCTGCATCTATAGCCATCAAAGACACTGCCCTTGCATCTTAGAGTTAATCTGTTCATAATTTTATCCTTTGATGTCCTCATTTATAATCTAGGTCTACATAATGATTTTTTAAATGCCAGCCCATTAGGTTCTAGGAAGTAGGCTAAAATATCAATGGTTTGGCTCTGGGTCCCCATCCCCATCTCATCTCAAATTGTAATCCCCATGTGTCAAGGGAGGGACCTGGTGGGAGATGATTGGGTCACGGAGGCAGTTTCCCCCCATGCTGTTTTCATGATAGCAGGGAGTTCTCATGATACATGATGGATTTTTAAGTGTTTGACAGCTTCCCCGGCTTTCTCTTCCCTGCTGCCATGTAAGACATGCCTTGCCTTCTCTTCACCTTCTCCTATGATTGTAAGTTTCCTAAGGCCTCTGAAGCCATATGGAACTGTGAGTCAATGAAATCTCCTTTCTTTATAAATTTCCCAGTCTCAGGCAGTATCTTTTTAGCAGTATGAGAATAGAGTAATACAAAGAATTGGTACCAGGAGTGGGGTACTGCTATAAGGATAACCTGAAAATGTGGAAGTGAATTTGAAACTGGGTAACAGACAGAGGATGAAACAGTTTGGAGGGCTCAGAAGAACAGGAAGATGTGGGAAAGTTTGGAACTTCCTAGAGACTTGTTGAATGGTTTTGACCAAAATGCTGATAGTGATACAAAAAATGAAGTCCACGCTAAGACAGTCTCGGATAGAGATGGAGAACTTGTTGAGAACTGGAGCAAAGGCCACTCTTGCTGTGCTTTAACAAAGAAACTGGTGGCATTTTGCCTCTGCCCTAGAGATCTGTGGAACTTTGAACTTGAGAGAGATGATTTAGGATACCTGGCAGAAAAAATTTTCTAAGCAGGAAAGCATTCAAGAGGTGACCTGGCTTTTCCTGAAAGTGTACAGTTATATGCATTCACAAAGAGTTTATATTTGAACTTATGTTTAAAAGCAAAGCAGAGTGTAAAATTTGGCAAATTAGCAGTCTGACCGTGCAGTAGAAAAGAAAAACCCATTTTCTGGGGATAAATTCAAGCTTGCTGCAGAGAAATGTGCTTAAGTAACAAGCAGTCAAATGTTAATAGCCAAGACAATGGGGAAAATGTCTCCAGGGCATATCAGAAATCTTTGAAGCAGCACTTCCCATCACAGGCCTGGAGGATTAGGAGGGAAAAATGGTTTCATGGGCCAGGCCCAGGGCCTCACTGCACTATGCAGCCTTGGGACTTGGTGCCCTCCGTTCCAGCCACTCCAGCTCCAGCCATGGCTAAAGAGGCCAAGGTGCAGGTTGGGCCATGGCTTCAGAGTGTGCAAGCCCCAAGCTTTGGTGGCTTCCATGTGATGTTGGACTTGCAGGTGAGCAGAAGACAAGAGTTGAGCTTTGAGGACCTCTGCTTGAATTTCTGAGGATGTGTGGAAATACCTTGATGCCAGGAAGAAGTCTGCTGCAGGGGTGGAGCCCTCATGGAGAACCTCTGCTAGTGCAGTCCAGAAGGAAAATGTGGGGTGTGAGCCCCCACACAGAGTCTGCACTGGGGCACTGCCTAGTGAAGCTGTGAAAAGAAGGCCACTGTCCTCCAGAATCTGGAATGGTAGATCCACTGACAGATTGCATCATGCACCTGGAAAAGCTGCAGGCACTCAACACCAGCCCATGAAAGCAGCTGTAGGGACTGTACCCTGCACAGCCACAGAATAGGGCTTCCCAGGCTGTGGGAGCCCACCCCTTGCATCAGCGTGCCTGGATGTGAGACATGGAGTCAGAGGAGATTTTAGAGCTTTAAGATTTAGTGACTGTCCAGCCATGTTTCATACTTGCATGGGGCCTGCGGCCCCTTTGTTTTGGCCAATTTCTTCCATTTGGAATGGAAGCATTTACCCAGTGCCTGTACTCCCATTGTAACTTGAAAGTAACTAACTTGCTTTTGATTTTACAGGCTCATAGGCTGAAGGGACTTGCCTTGTCTCGGATGAGACTTTGGACTTAGACTTTTGGGTTAATGCTGGAATTAGTTAAGACTTTGGAGGACCGTTGGACAGGCATGATTATGTTTTGAAATGTGAAGACATGAGATTTCGGAAGGGCTCTCAAGAATGGGATTCAGTCCCCCAGGGTGCTCAGAGCAGAGACCAAGGTCTAGAGGAAGCTTACTGGTGAGAGATTTGGAGAGGTCTGTAAATGGGTTGTTCAGGGACTCCTACCAACCCGAGGGTGGCCCTGCACATCCTCAGGGAACAAAGCAAGAACTTCTGCTCAGAATCTCCAGCTGCTAGACCCAGTGGTGGGTCACATGGTGGATCACATGGTGGAGCTGGGGCAGGACACTAGAACTAACAGGACCCAGGGCTGGGGAAGGGTGGGTCACAAAGACAAAGGTCATGTATCATCTATTCATTCAAATTCCATTCATTCAACAAGCATTTGCTCAATGCTTGTTCTGTATTGGTGCAGTTCTAAGAACCGAGCATATGCAGAAGACTATGGCTCAGATGCCAGGAGGATATCAAAGTCCAGCCAGAGGCCATGGAAATAGGCACAGGGTCTAACACATGGCACCTGCCTGGTAAGTGCATGCTTTTTGAGGGATGAATGAATGAAGCTCAGAGTTTTCAGATGCACAAGTCCCATCACCAGCGAGGTTACTCAGGTCTTTGTTACCTTCTTTGATTCAAAGGAAAAGAGTAGTGTTTTTCAAAAATACTCAATAAATGGTCAAATGAAACTTGTTACAACAGGTCATGTTCCCTGTCATGTAGTAGCTACCTACTACATGTATAGCGGTAGCCAGAAATGTCAAGCTTGGCCAGAAATGCAGGTCTGTGGAGACAAGAAGAAGGCCTCCCCTGCATTTAACTCATGCATGATCACAGTTGAGGGAAACAGGAAAGGAAAAGCATTGGCCTGTGTTCACTCTGAAAATGATCATCACGCAGCATTTGAGTGCACGCCCTGTGTCACGCTTTCTTCACCTCCAAAGGAAATGAGGTGGCATGAGTTCATCTTCACATACCGGCATCCGTTTATATTTTGGATTCTCCACTGAGTTTGGAAATTTCTCAATTGTTTCCAGGGCTTTCCTATTAGGTAATGTGTTTTTTCCAGTAAGATAAGATTGGTGTTCTTCCCATCAGGTTTAACTCTGAGAAGGTAGCAGAACTACAGTGCAATGGAATCCCCATTGCATTTTGTAGCCAGGGCATCAAAAAGGGCAACGTCATTTCCTGAAAGAGGTTCAGGGGGAGAAATAAGTTCCTAAACCCAGTGATTTCCCACAGTGCCAAACAGGATGTAACTTGCAGCTGAGCCTGTAAAGTTTGTACCTCTTGGCCCACATGGGAAGCTTAATTCCATGATACCATCGTTGGTCAAATTCCTTTTAGATGAGAATGGCGCAGTGAGGTTGGCCCTGACCGTGAATTTTACATCAGTAGGAAAATGCATGCACTTGTTTGGGGTGCTGGCAGGAAGAAGCTGATAATGGCATCCCCGTCTGGGAACATGGAGCCGTTGGTTTAGAACTTGGTGTTGAAGGGGGCATTTGCCAACCTACTGACTCATGGATCCATGATGCTAGCCAATGGAGAGATGGAGAGGACTGGGATTCCCTGCCCACGGATTCCTGCTTGTCTTAGAGTGACAGTGGACAGGGCTCTTGCAGATCATTTGGCCCATGATTTCCATTTTATAGACAAAGAAACAGAGATTCACAGCAGACAGCGACTTGCCCACTGATACACAAGGATGGTATAAAACTACCAGTGAAAATCTAAAGCAATGACAGGCTATACGCAGAGGGGTAAGAGACTCTGGCATGCATCCTTCCATGGCCTCTGTTCACTGTGTACCCTCGGCCATCCTCAGCTCTGAAATTCCATGACATTTGGTTCAGAATATGTCTATCTCCCTGCTCTTCTAACTTAGTCCTGTTTTCCCAACAGAAGAAATGAAATTCAAGTCCACAACCCGAAGACTGGAGAATTTTTTCTGAGGTTTCTGTCCTGGGGCCCAGCCCTCCCCTTGTCTCTAGAACCCAGTGATTGGCAGAAAAGACAAAAATATAAATAGAAACAGTGACAACCACAGTCATTAATAACAAATGATGATAATAATAATAATTGCAATTCTTGCCTACTTAGTACCTACTACGTGCCAGAATCAATGACTTTGAGACTGGTTATTCTATCCTCATTTCACAAATGAAAACACTGGTGCTCAGAAAGGTTAAGTGACCAACCCCAAGTCACACGGATGGGATGGTGAGGATTCGGTCAGGTGGGAGTGATAAAGGACGTTCTCTTTCGCGCTCTGAAAAGGTCCATCAGGCAGAGCATGTGCGGGCACAGGAGCAGTTCCTGCTATACCTGTTTCAGGATTAAAGTGTAGCCTGAGACTTCAGGACACAGGAGCCTTTGGCAGAGCTGGCTGGAGGTGGTCTCCCCCCGGCTTTCAGAGATGGGCTTTCCTTCTTCCAACCCCACAGGGAGCTTCCAACCCCACCATGAGGAGCAGGTGTCTCTGTAAAACGGCCCACAAAGCTCCAGGTCATCTGAGTCGCCCACCCCAGCACCCTCCTTCCTGCACATGTATCAGATGCCCCCACCTGCTCCCAGGCCTGCTTCTCTCTCACTGTGGGGTCTTCAGAACAGTCTGAGATGGCCCCCAACCTGCTACAACTCCCACCCTTCACAGCCCACTTGGGCAGCCCGTCATCAGGAAGCTCTGGGCCTGCTGCTTGGGTTAGGGGCTCTCCTTGACATGCCCCTGGATGGAGCACAGATCCCATACAGTGAATCTACAGCTGATCACAGCCTCTCCCCAGAGATAGTGCCTCCTAGAAGGCCCCTCCTAAGAGGGGCCATGTCTTCTTAATCCCTGTGTCCTTAACCCTAGCATTTTCTGGAATAACCCAGACCCTCAACCCATGTGTATTGCATTGAAGAATAAAGAAATGAAGACAGAGAGATTGGTTTGAGTGGTGCTTCTCAGCCTTTTGTACTCCGTGCCCTTTTTGGTAAACATAGAAATCAGGTGCAGCCTCACCCAGCCTCCCTGGAGACAGTGGGGCTGTCAGATACTTGCACACTTCCCCTCCCCACACGTGTGCAAGTATCTGCAGCTGTCAGCCAAGACACTTCTCTCAAGCTTAGTGCCTGGAATCTATGTCCCCAACACAATGTGTAACTTATCTCATTATCCAAACATTACACACAACACACTTTCTCAAATGCATTTGCTCCTCACCTTCAAAACTGGGATCCACTGCCCTAGGGGCCTTTGAAAACTCACTGAGTTATGGAGTTGAGTTGCAGTGACAGGTAACAATGGCTTGACTAAAGTCATGGTGATGGGAATGAAATGAAGAAACAGAGTCAAGGAACACATCAGAGGAAGGGCAAACAAAACTTGGCATATTTATCTCAGACTGTGCAATGGGCAAAGCCTAAGAGGGAAGTTGAGGCTTCTCACTCACCTCTGCCAGTCCCTTCCCTGATGGGGAGCCAGGCATTATCAGCCACCATACATGGCAAGGCGAGGGAATAGAAGAGACCCTCAGCAGTAACCCATGGAGAAGGAAGAAAGAAGGGTGAAGTCCAGCCAACTCTGGGGGACATCAACCTTCAAGTCCCCCATCAGACAGCTGGCCACACTTTGGGAGAGAGGCAGGAATCTCTCTGCATTTTTAGTCTAAGAAGAGAAGAGATATAGGAAACCTGATCCTGTCTATAAAGGCTTGAGAATCTCACAAGTCAAATGAGCATGTCAACTCAAGTGGTACAAGAGACCTAGACTTCCGGGGTGGGGGGGCGGCATGAGAAGCCTGTGAGATGATGTGAATCTGAACTGGAAGAGCAGCTCTGCATTCTCTGGACTCTAGTGCAGTCTGCAAGTTCAGTGGAGGGCCTTAGTATTATGGAAAGCACGTTTTTCTCACCAACAGAGAATGTGAGTGCAATAAAATGAGATCACAAGCAATCTTCAAGACTTCACCATTTTCTTCCATTTGTGGCAATAGAGAACTTCTAAAAATATCCATTTCACATAAGCAATGTAAAAATAACAGCTTAAAAACAGTCATGCCAATGGATGGAGATTTTCCTGGGAAAATAAATCTCATGTGCTGAAATACAAATAAATAAATGAATAAATATGATTAATTCTGTGAAAGCACCATGGTTCTTCAGGCTCCAGGAATCACTGGCCTGTTGGGGTAGCCACCCCATGGGCATGGCTCCTTTCTTCCTCTATGGGTTTTTAATGGTCATTCACAGACTTTTCTGGACGGTCTGTGCACTATGCCGAGAGTTCTAGAGGTACAGAGCTGGATGAAACAGAGGCCTGTCCTCAGGGAACGCTGTAAACACACAGTTGTCCTGTAAAGTGGCAAGGCCCGAAAGAACCAACTCTCCCAGGACATGAGAGAGGAAGAGAAAGAGTTTTCAACAGATAATTTTAAAACAATGACATCTAGAAAAACAACTTGCTTAGATTACCTTATACTGTATGCCAAAGTACACTCTAGATGGATTGAAGAGGGACACGTTTAATCATCTATCATTAAAAAAAAAATCAGCAGGACTACAAGAAAACAAAAATCAAACACCCAGTTTCTGGAGTAGACTGGACCTTCTAAATTTTAAGGCAGTAGAATAAATCACCAAGAAAAAATTGTCCAGGATAATAATTTTAAATGCCAATACATTAAAAATATGACGTAATTTTTTAAACATTATTTTTACAGCAAAGGGATTGCAAAACACAACTGTAGCAAAGATGCAGGCAGAGGGCTCATTTCACAGCAAATTGCCGACTTTCTTCCAACCCCAAGGGTTGGGGGTTATGAACCAGGAATTCACAAAAGGAAATGCAATTAGTAAACAAATACTTGGGAAAATTTCCTGCAGCATTAAGGATGGAATAAATACAATTAAAATAATTACATACCATTTTGACCTATCAAGTTAACAAAGTTTAAAAAAATAAACATCGTTGCCAGAGAAGGTATATAAACATGGTCTCGTAGGTTGCCAGTGCGATGTTTATTCGGAGGTCTGAAACCATCTGTGGGGACAGAACAAGAACTCTAACTTTGGGGAATCCCAAGTTAACAAAAACAAATACTGTAAAACCTTCAGAGAGAAAGATTTTCTTCACAATATACACTTAATAGTGACAAACTGAAACTATTGTAAGCGCCTCCCAAAGAGACAGAACAGTTAAGGAAACACAGTGTTTTGCAAAAGCAATTATTATATTTTGAAAAAGTCTAACATAACAAAAAAAATATTTCTGGGCTGGGCGCGGTGGCTCATGCCTGTAATCTCAGCACTTTGGGAGGCCAACGCAGGTAGATCTCGAGGTCAGGAGTTCAAGACCAGCCTAGCCAAGATGGCGAAACCCCGTCTCTACTGAAAAAAAAAAAAAAAAAAAAAAAAATTAGCCGGGTGTGGTGGCAGGTGCCTGTAATCCCAGTTACTCGGGAGGCTGAGGCAGAGAATTGCTTGAACCTGGGAGGCGGTGGTTGCAGTGAGCCGAGATTGCACCACTGCATTCCAGCCTGGGCGACAGAGTGAGACTCCATCTCAAAAACAAACAAACAAACAAACAAAAATTCTGATAGATGTTAAAGGGAAAAAGCAGACCATAATACTAAACAGATAGTATGAACCAGACCATAACAAAAACACTTACATGGAGCTTCTAGAAAGAAATATACCCCCATGGGACTGGGATTACTTTTCATTTCATTCTCCTTGCCTGTATTTTACAAGTGTGTTTTAACAAGTACATCAGCGGTTTTCAAATTTTAATGTGTATGAGTATCGTTTATGTACTCCTTAAAATGAGGATTCCCTGGCCCAGATTATCTGATCCTCAAGATCTGGGGTCTGAGGTTTCATTAGCATTCCAGGAGATGAGAACGTCTGCAGTTCCAAAACCAATCCTTTGTCATCAACTGGATGTCCTACCATTCAATTCCATTCTGACACTAACTAGCCAGAATGAGCTCAGATCCCACAGGGTAAGGGCAAAGTCCTTCAGCTCTGACATTAACTGCCTGGAGTTCCTATCAGATCCCAAGCTCAGACCCCAGGAATTAAGGGCAAAGTCCTTCAGCTCTGACACTAACTGGATTTCTGTCTGACTTCGCTATAAATTTGGGGGGTTCTCAAGATCCTCACCTTAGGTTTATTAATTCTGTAGAACAATTCAGAACTCAAGAAAGCACTATACTTACAATTAAAGTTTTATTTTAAAGCATGCAGATGGACAGTCAGAGGAAGAGATACACAGGACAAGGTCTTGAGGGTCCAGGTGGTTGGCACAGATCTTCCTGACTTTTCCCTGTGGAATCCGGTCCATCACACTCCCAAGAACCATCAATCACTACGGTTCTTTAGGCTCCAGGAATAGTGTCCTTCAACTCTAACACTAACTCCCTGGAGTTTGTGTCAGCATGTGGATCTGTTCACCAAGCAGGAAGCATCCTTAGGCTTTGGCGTTCAGAGCTCTTATTGGGAGTTTTGTTATCTAGGCACAATTGATTAAATCACTGGCTACGTGATTGAACTCCCTCTTCAGCCTCCTTCCCTTCCCCAGAGGTCAGGGAATGGGGCTGAAAATTTCAAAACTCTGGTTACGTTCTTGCTTCTTGGTCTTTTTGTCCTGGCTAGGGCCAGCCCCTCCCATGAAACTATCTAAGGTTCCGCCTCATTAGCATCCATTCAGACAAGGTCAATAGAGGTTTCATTTGAATAACAAAGGACACTCCTATCACTTAGGAAACACCAAGGTTTACTGAAGCTTTGTGCCAGGAACTGGGAACAGAGACCAGATATATTATTCATTATATCGCATTGTTCTATGTCTATGTGTCATACTCAAAAAAATTAGAGTGTGTATTATTTTAACATGAAAAATATTAGATCATGCATTATTTTAATCTTTAAAGTAAGTTTAAGGTTATCAATGGGGAAAGTGTTTTGGAGATGTTAGAGGCCAGGGCAATGGGGCTCCTTGTGGAAGAGATCTTTGAGCTGGGTCTGGAATGGCAACAGGGCGTCGTCAGGAGAGCTATTTGGTGGGGTAAGTGGATGGGAGGGACAAGTGTATGCTAAAGATAGAAATTGGAAAGTATGTTGCATTTTCGGAAGAACCAGTTCAGTCCCTGGTAGTTAAAGTCTGCGTGGGGAAGAAATTATTCTAAAAAGCATAATAATTTGGTGTCAGGTTGTGACAAACCACATTTGCAATCCTAGAGGCGCCTAACTGTGTCCTTTAGGTTAGTCACGTTAGTGTTTTATGAACTATAGGTGGCATGGCTGATGAATAGAATAGCAATACTGGGGGCATTACATGGATTAAGAGGAACTATTGTTTTGTGAAGTTTGTTTGTGTTCTAGGTGTATGTTTACGGGAGGTGAATGTGTGTGTTTGAACACTTGGTGGGGTACTGTGATATAATAAGTAGTATATACATTTGGTCTGCGTTCCTGATTCCTGGCCAGAGCTTCTAAAACCCTTGTAATTTCCAAAGCAATTGGAGCCATAAAGGTTAAACAAACATCTTTTCGCCAAGTGAGGTGGCTGGCACCTGTAATCCCAGCTACATGGGAGGCTGAGGCTGAAGGATCACTTGGGGCCAGGAGTGTGAGACCAGCCTGGGCAACAAAGCTAGACTCTATCTCTAAAACAAACCCAAAAAGGCAAACGTCTTTCGTTATTCATAACAAGCCCCCTTCAACTACCCTCATGTTAAAGAGGGGACTTTTGGAAAGGCCCTAACTATGGGTCTGGTTGCCAGGGGAAGCAACCCTGTGATTAGAGATGGAACTTTCTGCCCCACTGCCTGACCTCCTTGGCAGGGAATAACTGGAGACTGACTCAATCGACAATGGGCAATGAATTAATCAATCATGCCTGCTTAATGGAGCCTCCACAGAACTCCAAACGGACAGGGTTCAGAGAGCTTCCAGGCTGGTGTGAACACAGGGACAGGGGCTCACCAGAGTGGGCGTGGATGCTCCATACCCTTCCCCCACATTCTGCCCAGTGCATCTCTCCCATCGGCCCTCCCCGAGCTGCATTCTTTTCTATTAAACTGGTAAGTTAGTAGATGAACTGTTTTCTTAAGTCCTGTGAAGCGTTCTAGCAAATCATTGAACATGAAAGGAAGGTCATGGGGACCTCCAATTTACAGCCTTGGTCAGAGGCACAGATGACAGTCCGGTCTCCATACTGGCCTCTGAGGAGCAGGCAGTGTTGTGGGACTGAGCCCTTAACTTACGGGGCCTGACGCTGACTGTGGTCATATAGGATCAAAACCGAATTGAATTGTAAGACACCCAGTCGATGTCCTCCAAGAATTGGAGAACGGATTGAAGTGTTAAGAAAATCCACACATTTGGTGTCAGAAGTGAAGTGCTGTGTGTGAGTAGAGAGGAAACAGGTTTTCCTTTTACCTGGGTTCCACAGATAGCTTGAAAACGGTAAGCTTCCCCCACGGACACTGTGGTTGCCCTCACTGACACTGTGGCTTCCCTCCAGGAGTTGGGAGCTGCACAAGAGTGCATGTCCACACGTGTGCCCTGAAACTAGGGAGACATGCGGTGGAAAGCTTGGGCCAGGAAAGGCCTACGCAAAAGCAATTGCAAGAATCAGATGATGGCCTGGGGCACTGGCAGGGGGCTGCAAAGAAAGGGCCTGAATGGAGATATATTTGTGAACTATGTTGACATTGACAGGGAGGTGTCAGCCTGAAGCTGGTATGAGTCTAAGATCTGCAGAAGAAACACAGGGAGGGTTGGGAGGAGGTCACAAGTGATGATTTAGCCCCACGGATGGTAGAAGACCCCCTGGACGTACCATCAGGTATAGCCGTGGATTCTGCCAAAGCCCTGCTAGCACCAAATCAGATGAAGCGTTTGAGGACAGACACTGCCGCCCACCAGGGCTTCAAAGAAGGAGAGGAAGCCACTAGGAAGACCCCAGAAGGGGGGTTCCGGGTAGAGGCGAGAGCTGCGCGTGCAGCCACAAGCCTGCTCCCCCCTCTGAACCCATAGGAATGTGCCCGGAATCTCAATCACAAAGCTGTAAAATTACCTAAGCTTGGGAACTGAGAATATAAATCAGTGATTTCCCAGACTCTGGAAAGAATTCCCACTCAACACTACCCGGACAGAGCTAGTTGAAGCCAAAATGATTAAAATCACATAGAACTGATTCACGTGGAAAGAGACGGATGCTGGAACGGAAGAGATTCAAAATGGGCTTCAGTATGAATAAGAACTTGATAGCTGCAGAGAATGCCAGCTATCAAGGCATTGGAAACCAGGAAACCAGGGGAATGTTTACCAAAAAGCACCCGGAGAGCTGGCTCTTTAGTTAAATAAGTAAATAAGATTACATCTTCACTTTAACTATACCCAACAAATTTAAGTGAATCAATGAGTTAACAACCAATTCGAAGGTATATGAATATTGTTCTAATCTCTGTCTAAAGAAGGGCCTTCTATAAGCAAATAAACCACTTACACAAATTATTTTACATATCAACAAAGGTGAAAGCTAAACCAAGAGAATGCATTATAGAAAGGAGTAGGCAGCAGCCTCCAACTCTGTGTAAACCACATCTGATCACTGGGGTGCAATGGGAACTGAGTCTTGGAGAAGAGGCAAGATTTAGACAGGTGTGGCTTGGGACGGGAGTTCCAGGTGGCTCAGACAGCATGAGGCCCAGCAAGAGGACAGCCAGGCCTTGGGTTCGCCTGGCTGAATTATCAGGTTACAAAAGTCCTACATAAACAAAGGCCACCTGGAGAAGTGGCACAGCCGGCCTAACCTCATTTCCTTATGACCGTCAACATTGACATTTGTAGACTCTTTGAAAACAAATTTAATTACTCAAGCAAATAATATCCTCCATGCAGGAAAGTAGGTTGAATCCAAATATCTGATCCACGATATTTACTTTGCTAGAGAGAATTGCCACTTTGAGAAAATAAGCCCTTGATATTTTTAATTGCTTGCATGCAGATTTGGTTTTCTAATTATTTTCTCCTTCATCAAACACATCCAAAGAGCAGCCTTTTGCATATTGCATCCAAGAGAGGCAAGATACCTTCAAAGAAAGATTTCTCCCATCAGGGAAAGAAAAATAATTAAGACAAGAATAATGCCACCAGACTTGCTGTCATCCTCCCTGGATGGTATTTCAAAGAAACAATCCAATCTGCCCTTAAATACAAATGGGCTTTGTTTCATCTCATATACTTTTTTCAGTATACAAATACTTTTGAAATATCTGGGAACCAGATTTATAGAGCTCATGATATGTCCATATTTTAAAATGTCATTTTATTTCCTGATATTCAAGAAAGAAATGAGCCACTTACACACACACACACACACACACACACACACAAAGGGTTAGAAGAAAATACCCTTCTAGTAATTATGATCTTGTTTATTTCATGTCTTTTTGATTAAAATCGTACACAGGAGGCTGGATTCCGTTCCTACCCAGTGCAGAAATGCTCAAAGTCCTTTCATCAAAATTAAGCAGAAGCAGGTTTTCTTAGTGACAGATCCATGATTCAAAATGATATTATTAACAACAACAACAACAAAATGATCCCATGACCGTCTATCAGCTTCAGCATTCAGCAACATATTTAACACGTGCTGATTCAGGCTTGCCTCCCCAGCACACACCCACCTCCAGGACTTTCTTAGACCTTTCTGGGCCTCTCCCAGGCAGGAGAGGTAATCCCTGTAGGATCTTCATTGCTCGGAGCCCCAATTTGAAAGATCAGAAGCCTGGATTCTAATTTGCAGAGTTTTATTAATGGCTTCTCACCGTCGATAAAGTGATTGTCTTCCTCTTAACTCAGGTGACAGTCTTTGTTTACAGAGCTGATTAAACGTTCCTTTCCTATTCAATCTGTTGTAGGGCGAAGACAAATTCCAATTCCGCTGAAAGGTACTGCTGGACACAATGGGACCCTCGTGAGGGAGATAAGAATTTGTTTTTTCATTTTTATTTTTCATGACACTGGCAGCCAGATGGATGCAGGCACCTGGTCACAAAGCTGAGAACTCATTTGCCATTGAAAGAAGCCCACAGGCTTCTCAGGATGCCAATGCTCACAGCCCACAAGGATTTTTCTTGGTTGTTGGTTGTTTTTGTTCTTTGGAAGTTTATCTAAAAGGTTTTTTTTTTTTCTACTCTCTGGGAGACGAGAGTGAAGAGGCACAAAAGTTTCCCTTTGTCCTGTGCAGGAGGTGGCTGGAGCCTAAAGTTCTCCATGACTGAGAATCCGCATCTGGAGGGCCAGTCAGCAGGGCAGTCAGCAGGGGGGTCACTGTGCTGCCTCCAGGGCCCCTGGCTCGTCAGGGCCAGCTCTGAGGCTCGCCCAGGGCTCCATCTTGGCCAGGTGTCCTGTGCTCACCCTTGCTGTATACCCAGTTTGTTTCTTCCGTGGCACTCCTTACAAACTGCAGGTATCCATCTGTGTGCATGTGTGCATGTGTACGTGTGTGCATGTGTGCGTATGTGCATGTGTGCCTGTGTGCATGTGTGCGTGTGTGCGTGTGTGCCTGGATGCGTGTGTGCATGTGTTCATGTGTGCATGTGTTCATGTGTGCATGTGTACCTGCGTGCATGTGTGCATATGTGCATGTGTGCGTGTGTGCGTGTGTGCCTGTGTGCATGTGTGTGTGCGTGTGTGTATGTGTGCGTGTGTGCGTGTGTGCATGTGTGCATGTGTGCCTGCCGCCCCCATTAGACCCAGGAGTCAGGCAGAGAGCTCTGTGTGTAGCTCACTTCCCCACACCCAGCACCCCTCACAGAGGCCACACGTGGGAGACAGGGAATTACCAGATCAACGACCCCACCTGAAAGATAAGGAGGCTTTCATGGCACCTACACTTTGTTCAAAGTACACACTATTTTTTCTTTTATCTTAAGTTTCTTCCTGTATGCTGACTTATTTTCCTAAACTAATTAACACATTGAAGGATCTTCTTTCTTTAAGAAAGAAAAATAAAGAATCCCAAGACACAAAGAAAAAGGGCCGGGTGTGCCAACTCACACCTGTAATCCCAGCACTTTGGGAGGCCTACGTGGGCAGATCACAAGGTCAGGAGTTTAAGACCAGCCTGGCCAACACAGTGAAACCCCATCTTTACTAAAATACAAAAATTAGCTGGGCATGGTGGCACACACCTGTAGTCCCAGCTACTCAGGAGGCTGAGGAAGAAGAATCGCTTGAACCTGGGAGGTGGAGGTTGCAGTGAGCCGATATCGCGCCACTGCACTCCAGCCTGGGCAACAGAGCGAGACTCCATCTCAAAAAAAATACATAAAAAGAAAAAGAAAGGAAAGTCTCTCAATTCTACCTCTCCCTCTGTTACTATCACATTTGAAAGATGAGATGTCCTCTATTTCACCTTTTCTCACTTCCATTCATCCTGTGTCCTGCTGCAGCCTCCCCCTCCCCATTCCCTAAAATGGCCTGAATGAACCGCAGAATTCTATCCAGTGACTTGTCTCTTGAACCCCAAATGATCAGATAATATTTCTGTCTTCTTAGACAAGGAACAGTGCTATGAACGTCATTTGCATCTTTCCCATTATTGGATCTAAACAGTGACACACAGAGAGGGTTTGGCCTTCTTCCTCCTCCATCTTTTCTCCTAAGGGGAGCGTGGAATCTTCTCCATGACCTCCAAGCCTCCCTCTTCCATCTCCATCATTTGACATCCAGTGGATGACCCTGCCTTTCCCTTCACAGGAACAGTGGAATCACCAAGCAGAAATAGCCTCAACTTCCCCAGCATTTCCACCTGTAGAGTCATATCTACCTTTACCCTCGTTGCATTGTTTGCCTATTACTGAATAGCCCACTACTCCGAAACTTAGTGGCACAGAACTGCAATAAACAAATATTATCTCACAAAGCCCAGGAATTCCAGAACAGCTCAGCTGGAGGTTCTGGCTTAGAGTCCCTCACAAGGTTTTAGGCAAGATGTCAGCAAGGGTTGAAGTCATCTGAAGCCTTGGCTGGGGCTGGGTGACTGAGTTCCCATCTGTCGTACTCTCATGTCTGGTACAGAGGCCTATTTTTCCCTGGTTCTTGGCAGGAGGCCTCAGTTTCTCCACACATGAAGCTTGCTGCAGAGCTACTTGAGCGTCCTCACAACATGGCGGCTGGCTTCCCCCAGAGAGAGAACCGAGTATAAGCCACAATGTCTCATAGAGCCTGGCCTAGAAGTGACACTTAATCAGTTCCCTGATGACCTTTAGGCTACATGCAGCCCTATTCCGTGTTGGAGAGGACTACACCAAGGTATGAAGACAGGGAGGAGAGGCTCATGGGGCCATCTGAAAGGCTGGCAGCTGGTCCCTTCTCCTTCCTGGCTTCCTCAGCAATGCACTTACCCCTATATCTTTAGTCTGCCTCTGTCTATTGACTTATTTGCCTAAACAAATAAATACAATCAATATCTTCTAACATTGTAATAAAACACAGTGTTGCCCCATCTATCTGATTTCCTGAAGAGGTTCATTAGAAAGCCATCTCTACACCATCTGAGCCTGCTCAGCTGCATTCATGTTCCAGCCCATCACAGTCTCTCTTTGGACCCCACTCTTCCTCCAACACTCGTGCTGTGGTCACCAGTGAAGTCCTACTGGCCAAATCCAGTGAGCACCATGGCTTACATGGCATCTCTGGAGAAAGAGACAGAGGTCACCTCTCCTTCCTTCTTTCTCCCTTGCCTTCTCAGAATCTTTCTTTCCTAGATCCTCTCTGAATTCTGTCTCTTCTACATCCCCCTGGCTGTTCCTTCCTTTGCCATCTCTCTCAAGTGCTGGAATGTGCAGGGATCCCATCTTCAGCCTCTCCTCTCCCCTCTCGCCACCCAACACAACCAGAGGCTGAATCCCCAGGCACAGTGGTCAGGCAGACCTGATTTGAATCAAGTCACCCTGATTGGGTGACCTTAGCCAAGTCACCTAACTCTCCATGTGTCATGTTCCTTGTCTCTAAATGGAGAGCTTTGTGGAGAACTGAGTGTGCTGATGGATGCCAGGATGGTGCCAAGCACAGTGCCAGAGGTGACAGATGCTCAACGCCCCATGATCCTGCATCAGGAACCCTCACTCACTGGATTCAACAGCTACTTGTAGCAGATTCTAATTTCATAAGTCACTGACTCAAGTACACAAACATTTCCCCATATCCCGACTTTGCACTTTGAGCCTCCACTACCGCCTGAAGATTGAAAACTTAGTCTAGTCTCTTCCAAGTAAACTCAGCCAGATCTGGTGATTTCTTAGTATGTTCAGGATTAAACTCAGCCCAATTCAGGACCTCCCCTCTCCCCACTTCCAGAGCCCTTCCTCCAGGGTCACACCCGGGTTCGGTGCACACCGGACCCCATCATGGCATCAGAAGCCAATGTTTGACTCTTAGTCAATATCTGTGCATGCAGCTTCCACGTGTCCTGATGTTTCCTCAGCCACGGTCACCTGCTGTCACCAACTGAAATATGATCATCCAGACTGGCCTGAGACTTCACCATCTCCCAGAGCTGACAGCAGCTGTGGTGAACCTGTCACCACTTCCAATCCAGCTCCCGGCGGGGGGGACACCTTCCTCCCAGACAGCACAGGTTTGCCAGCTGCTCCTCCTCAGATGACCTCCATGCCCTTTTTGGCCCCAGTGGGACTCATTTGCACCCGATGAGTGTCCAGGGGCTTCTGAGAGTCCCCACAGGTACATCTGCAAGGACTCCATGCCCACTGCTTCTCTGCCATTCTGGTGCCACATTGCACACCTGGCTTCTCTCCAAGACCTGCTGCTGCCCTGGCACCCCTTGGGAAGGAAGGCATGGGATCACAGCAGGCGGGATCTGCTGACACAGGTGGATTCTTTTTTTCTTTGTTTCTTTTTTATCTCGGCTCACTGCAAGCTCCGCCTCCTGGGTTCACGCCATTCTTCTGCCTCAGCCTCCCGAGTAGCTGGGACTACAGGCGCCTGCCACCATACCTGGCTAATTTTTTTTTTGTATTTTTAGTAGAGACGGGATTTCACTGTGTTAGCCAGGATGGTCTCGATCTCCTGACCTCGTGATCTGCCCGCCTCGGCCTCCCAAAGTGTTGGGATTACAGGCGTGAACCACTGTGTCCGGCCTATAAGTGGATTATTACTGCTGCCTACCACCCCTGGAACTCAGCCAGATGAGGTCTGGTAGAGTGAGGGCCCTAAAACAAGTCTCTCTCAGCCGGCTGCTTCTGCCGCCCTACTCGCTATGAGTGGTGTCTGTCTGGACACTGACGGAACAGATGGGAAGTCCACTGCTGTTTTCTGCAAAGAATTTGGCTGCACATCCAAGCCACTCCCTGCCTTTTTTTTTTCTAAATTGAAACCAAAAAGTCCACAAACTCACCTGGTTTCTCTGTTCTTAATTCTCTTCCCTCATGGGGCAATGCCGGAGGAATGTCTTGCAGCCTGACTGCAGAATTGCAGGGTTAAGTTATGGGTGTGACCAACACGTGAGTTCATTCTGCACCCCATGCTGCCTGAGTGCAGACACCGTAACTACCCAGTGGCTTTGGCTACACCATGCGAGCACTGATCATGGCCACCTGGACACCTCCAAGATGCCCAGCAGGAACACCAGGGTCACCCGCACGTGGCCCACTCCTCCAGCCTGCTGTGTCCTCGCCTTCCCTCCCTCAGGACCACCTGCCCTACACGCTCACATTTGCACATCACTCTCTATATATACACATTTTATTCTCAATGTCCAGCCAATTTCAATACTGCAACTTCCTGCCTCTAAACCACAAAACAACTTCCCACAAAGAGCTGAGACAAGCTCCTGGTCCCTGCTTTGTTGACAACAGACTTGTGGCCCTGTATGGTAGGTGTTCAACAGAACCGGCTGTATAATTTAGGAAAAAACCTAGATTTCAGCCCAGACACAGCCATTAAATTACTCAAGAGATTTTTTTCCAAGATGGAAATTCCTCTGGCTCTACAATGCTTTAATTTCTCTCTTGGCATCTACCTCCCATGAATACATCAGGTCGTGCATTTCCTGAAAGTTTTCGTGATTGATTTGCCCCACAGGCTGCCGTCCTTGGGTGCTGGGTTACTTCTCAACTGCAGTGTGGGCCCCCAAGTCCCAGGGTGAGCAACTCCACCCTCCACGGAGTGGTGAGGGTCTGAGCTGATGGATGGGCTGGGTTTCAGCTCTGCCTCTAAGTCTGGAATTTGGCATTCCCGGGAGACCCAGCTTTCAGGAAAAGTCATTTCTTGCCTTATTGATGCTCCAGGAGGTCAAGTTATTTGACTTTTGACATCCTTTTCCTCCTTGTGAGATGTTATGATTAGACATTCTCTTATCAGCCGATCTAATGTAAAGAACCAGGCGGGAAAAAGGCGCGTAGGAAGTGGAGCTCGTGCCAAAAGCCTGACGCTTGCAATCAGCATGAGCTCCCTGAGGAGGGACTGACGCTATTCTCAGTCATGGCCAAAGCTACACCAGGCACGCGGTGCTCCCAGCAGGGTGCTGCCGGGGTGGCCTCTGGGATGCACCTGTCCTCCCTGCTCACCGTCCTGAGTCAGGGCTGCCTGGGAAGCAGTGGCTCTCCTGGGTTGGCATCGTTGCTGCTCTCCTTTGAGTGCTCACCTGGGTGACTCTGAAGCACATTGAAGCCTGAGAGCTGGGTTTGGAGTCTTCCAAGATGCCCCATCGCCCATCCAGGACACGTGGCTGTCTCTGTCCAGGGAGCCACACACCCAGGCCTGGCCCTGTGTGCCATCAAGAGGTGAGTTGAGCTCTTCCCAAGGCCCTCCCCAGTCCCATGTGCCAGAACAGTGCTGTCCTTGGTTCCTGCCCTGGATGAAGAACTTGGGCATCACCTGGCACCCCTCGGGATTCTCCCTTTATCAACCCACAAGCACAGCTTCTATGACTGCACACCTAACAAGCCTGGTGTCCGCGTGTTGCCTGTGGTCTCTACGCTCTCCAGTCTTCACCATCTCATAAAGAAACTGGCTCCAGTCACCCTTCCCTGGCACTCACACCCAAATGCAGGGCTCTCCTGGAATCCTCCCATCTCACTCAACGCACCCTCTCCACCTACAGAATGCGAGATCCAGAAGCACTCCTGTGGGAAAAGCCCAGGTCGGTCAAGTCACCTTCAGGTCCTAATATCAAAGTGGTCCTTACTGTGAACGTCATGCCCTCAGTGACCAGCCCTCAGGGCACAGTGGTTACCTTCTGCTCAGTGAGGAGCAGAGGTAGAGGAGCCGGCCCCGTGGCAGAAGTTTGGTTCTATTTTTTTTTTTTTTTTTTAAGATGGAGTGTCGCTCTGTCCCCCAGGCTGGAGCACAGTGGCATGATCTCGGCTCACTGCAACCTCCACCTCCTGGGTTCAAGCCATTCTCCTCCCTCAGACTTCCCAGTACCTGGGATTACAGGCGCACGCCACCCTACCCATCTAATTTTCGTATTTTTAGTAGAGATGGGGTTTCACCATGTTGGCCAGGCTGGTCTCAAACTCCTGACCTTGTGATCTGCCTGCCTCAGCCTCCCAAAGTGCTGGGATTACAGGCATGAGCCACCGCGCCCGACCTCAGAGGTTTAGTTCTGTTCATGGTGCCCTGAGCCAGCCATCACGAATGGAGTGCTGAGGTGGCAGAGGAGGCCGTTGTCGTTTAGGCTTTGTTAGACATGGCAGATGAAAAATTAATGAAAGAGAGGAAAGAAGGGAGAAAGGAAGGAGGGAGGGCCGGAGAAGGGAGAGAAAGACAAAGGCAGGACCATAGTTTTTGTTGTTTTCTTAATTGATTGTTTATCTAGTAAACCAAACCCTAGTTCAATTGAAATTTTATGTATAAACAGTGATCTGAGCCCATGCACTGAATCTTCTCTACCACCAACTCCCACAACAAATGCCAAAGAAACATCGCGAGACTGGAATTCGATGCCGGTGGCTTGAAGGGTGTCCTCCACAGGCCAGGGGACTTGAGGAATCGCTGTCAGGTGCTGTGCAGGCCTGGCCAGACAGTGACAAGGACCAGCCCCTCCCTGGAGAGGATCAGGAAGGGCAGGCCTAGACCCAGGCCATGCATCACAAGACATGGGGCAAAGCCACAAGAAAAATAAGACTCCAGAGATCCTCACAGCAGACCTTGTTCAGCCAAAGCCCAAGACTCCAACACAATGGAATGGGAACCTGGTGGCAGGTGTGTGGAGACTCCACACCCCGATGCCGAGGAATCCAGAGCTAGAGGGGAAGACTGTGTTAGAGGCAGGGGCCTGCATCTGGACATTTGAGCTTCTCCCATGCAAGGAGCTGAGAGGCAGGTTTGGAGGTGCCTGGAGGCCCAGGAGGAAATGGTGTCCCAGCAATGACTGTGTGATCCGGGAGGTCACTGACGGCTACACACAGTGCAGGGAGTGAAGCTTCCATCTTGGATGTGGCTGTGTATCAGAGGAAGGTCGTGGAGGGTGCCTTTAACTCACCCCAGACAGCGGGGTCAGGGGCTCCTAGGGCCCCTGCCAGGTGGCCCTGTTTTGTTACCTGGACTCACCTCTCAGCAGGAGCCTGCACGCCTGTGTTGCACACGGGGTGTGGTCATCAGCATGAGCTCCTGCTGGGCCTCCACGGAGGTGCCACCCCTGCCTGGGCTTTCCTGATGACCCACGCCCAGACCTGTGTTTGCTGGGGGCACCACGGCCAGGAGCTCACTATAAGGGAAGAGTGAGTGGGCACAGCAGGCATCTGCTTTAGTGGCAGGGGGAATGGGCTATACCACAGGACATCCTTGGAATTACTGAACCTTCTGACCTGAGCCCCAGGGATTCATAGGAGAGAAACAGAAGTGCCGGGAGGACATGGGCAAATGTGGAAAATGCTGCTGAACGCAGAGACTCTGAACACGAAATGTAGGAAGAGGCATTGTCTGCACTTTGTGGAAAACCTCACTGCCCAGTGCTTTGTCAGAGGTGGCCTGGTCCCCCAGGAAGGAGCAGGCACAAAGTCAGGGTCTGTGTGAGACCCCGGAGCCTGGCAACCCTGGGTCCGTTTGCTGCAGCTGTGCTTGGCAGAGAAGGCCAGGCCCAGAGGGCACTGCAGTCATCAGAGAAACACCAGCAAGGTCCGGTGGGCTCGGGCACACCCACCAAGGAGGCTGATGTCATGAGGCAGCCAGCCAGACCTGCTGGGGAGCCCTGGGAGCCATCCTGGGAGCCATCCTGGGAAAGGTCCTAAATGTGACGGGGATGAAGACTCTCCTGCACTGGCTAATAGAGGCAGAGAAGAAAAGAAACATGTTTGCAAAGTGGCACATGTGCCCCCACAGTCCTGGGGGAACCCGAGTCAACTCCAAGACTGTCGCCCATCTGTGCATTCCTTGAGCCATCAAATACACGTTGATCATCACCATGTGCCAGGCACTGTTCTATGCCCCAGCCTTTGGAAGTGAACAGGACAGACAAGGTCCTTTCTGTGTAGAAATGCATCCCAAGGATGGAAGCAGACAACCAGCATGTGAACTGAGATACATCCCATATATGTACATCTGCAACCCATATTTATACATGCATACGTAGATACATGTGTATATTGCACAGTATATCTAAGTAGATATTTAAATGCATACATTTAGTTCTTTTTTAAGTGAATCAATTATCATAAAGTTAATTATTTGGGGGTCTTTATAAAATTTGAAGTTAAAAGAGCCCCAAAGCTGAGTGAGGGCCCTGATGCAGGTAGACATGTTAGCCCTGTTCTCAGATTCCATGGGACCAGCACAATATCTTCCTTCCAGAACGGGTGGTCCCTCCTTACACCAGCCCACTCATGACCATTTTGCACTGGGCAGCTTCCCCGGGGGTACCTGGTCCCCTGGCTACGTCCAGCCATAACGGCAACCCACAGAGCATGGCTTAGGAAGACTTTGTCCTTCTTGCCCCAGAAGGAAGAGTGAAGAGTAATGATCTACCCAGCGGCCCAACACATGTGAAGTTGCTTAAATTACATTCTCAACATGTACCAATGTGTCAAATTAATTTGCCTTGTTATTCCTGGAACAGATCATCTTCCTAGCAACACGAGTGTTGCCTTCATAATGCTTTGGTCTCTATGAGGGCCAGAGGAACCACATACTAATGCTGTTTTAATAGGCGCAGAAACATAGTTGCTAAATCTCTTTGTGGCTTTTCTTATAATGTTTGTTCTTATATATTATGATCGTTCATGTGTGCCAGTGTCAACTGTTAAAGAGGAGAACACTGTGATTGCTATTAAAAAGCAGTCATGAGTTTGGAAGACTCATGCCTGGCTTTTCGGCATAGAAGGCTGTTTGACAGTAATAAGCCATCACATTCATGCAGTAGCTTGAGTTTTCAAAGCATCTCCTCTTAGGCTTTCTTGTTAGATTGTGGCACTAGGCAGGCTACATAATATTTTTCCCTTTTTATAAGGAACTGTTTCTTCTGCATGTCTCTTGGTTAGTGGAAGGCAGACCGCATGTAAATGTCCAGTACTTACCCATCAGGTTAGAGCAAATAACCTGGCAAAAGCCCTCTTTCTCAAACCCCATCAACTAGAGTTGCCACTAATCTTGTGGCTATTAATGTGGATTCATACGCACCCTTTTGTTCACACATTTCTTCCTTTTTATATTCATGGTGCTTGCTGAAGTTTGCCCATCTTGTCAAGGGCCATCCTTAATGCAGACAATGGGAGAAGTCTTGGGAAGAAAGACCAAAGAAGAGAAGGTTTTGCCTGCTCACCACCCCCACCCGCCACCCCACTCCACCCAGCCTCATGCCAGCCCCATCAAGGTACCGTGCGTAGCAGAGCTCTCCCTAGCAATGGGAGTGGTGACCCCAGCTGGAGGCAGAACAGAGAATGAGCTGGGGCCATGAAGGCTCCCTGCTTCTCAGGGGATGGTGGAGGTTTCCAGACAGCCATGTGGGAGAGCCACCGAGGCAGGGAGCTCTGCCAAGACAGAGAGTGTGTTCAGCTTGAGCCTGGGGCCCTGGAGTTGGGTGAGAGCCTCGCAGAGCTGATGTTTATTGATGCTGTTTTCTGTTAACGAAGTTAAACCTCTCTCTGAAGCAGTGCTGGCAGGCAGAGCTGCCTGGGGGGGCAAAGGGGTTGAGAGGGGGTCTATTTTCCCAGGTGCTGGGTGGGGTTCAAGCCAAGGGAAGTGAAATACAATCCCCCCAAGTGTGAAACTCCCCTAAAGGTAACCTTGCCCTTCATGCCAGAGGCCTCCCTCTCTGTTACCAGGGCTGCACTTGGATTTCAGCACATGTGCTTCTCTTCAGTGCTTTATCCATGGAACTCCACACAGAAAAATAAAACCGAGCCATAACGATTTTGATTGGAAATTACTGCCCTCTAACATAAAGCATATTTAATGTCATTAAATTTTATGGATTATAATTCCCTAGTGAAGAGCACATCAGGCAGGCTGCACAGCAGCCCTGTGTTCAGAAAATGGCAATTTGGTGAATCTAGAGCCACGTGATTTATCTAGGAGATCAGAAATGTAATCAAGATGACATCAACGAAAACCTGATTTGCTGGATTTTAATTACAGTTGGCCCTCTTTAGCTGGGATTCCATATTTACGAATTCACCTTCTCTCTAAAATCAACACCTGAGGTGCTTTTGAGGTTATTATCCGATGCACCAAAAGCGGCAAGAACTTTGGGTCACCCCCAGTGTGTGCGCTGACCCCCGGGGGTCGGGCAGGCGCCACTCTGCCTTCTTTGATGGCTCTCAATACTGGAAACGTGTCCTTTTGGCGGTGCCATTTTGTTGTTGTTGTTGTTGCATTTTTGTGCTTTTTTTGGTGATTTCACTGCTTTAAATGGCCTCCAAGTGTCGTACTGACAAGCTCCCAGGTGTTCCTAAGTGCAAGGCAATGCGCCCACAGGGAACATGCATTGTTAGGCAAACTGTGCCCAGGCATGACTGCAGTGCCCTTGGTGCTGGAGGCACCATTCATGAATCGACAACACGATCCATCAAGGAAGTGGAAGCAGAAATTTGCCAATCTGTCCATGAGGTGGCCCTGGAAAGTACTGCATTAGCATCGCTAGTGTGGGATGAAGCTATGGAAAAGACAGGAAGGGGCTAAATGTGTGGATTCATGAGATGAGGACTAGTTTAAAATAAACGGTAGGGACAAAAGCACTGTTGCGAGGCTGAAAGTCAAATAAATTTATGATCACATTACTCAGGGTCAGGAAAATGCTAAACCCTTCTCAGCTCATGTTTTATTATTTATTATTAATTATTTTAAAGAAATATGTATTCAGTAAGATGTCATTAAACAGAAACACAAAGAAAACAGGGTGACTTATTGATCAGTGGATACAAATGTTGTGGCCATGGGCTCACGGGGATTAACCTTGGGTTTTCCCTGAAAGCGATGGCCAGTACTTGCTAATTCCATGTTTGTGGTGACTTTACAGGACATAACTACCATGAGTAATAAGAATCGGCCCAACAGTTGACCCTCGGTGCCCACAGGTTCCACACTCATGAATTCAACCAACCAAGGATGGAAAATATTTACAAAAAAAATTAAAGTAATACAACAATAAAACTAAACACTAATTAAAACCATTATAGCATAACGACTGTTTGCATGACATTTACATTGCTTTAGGTACTACAAGTACTCTAGAGATCATTTAAAGCCTATGGAAGGTTGTGCATAGGTCATATGCAAATATCATGCCATTTTATATCAGAGACTTGAGCATCCTCAAATTTTGATAACCGCAAGGGATTCTGGAACCAATCTCTGCTGATACCAAGGGATAACTGTAATTTTTTTTTATTACAAAAGTTATACATGAGGAAAACTTAAAGGATGAAAGGCACAAAGGAAAAAGTCATCTGCTGTCTCATCTCCTAGAGATAAGGACAATGCCAATTTTGGTTTATGTTCTTTCTGCCTTTCTCTGAGGTTCCAGTGTTTGTGTATATACTTTGCACTATTGGAACTTTCTATTTTCTTTTTTGATGTTACCTTAAAAACAATGCCTTGTTCAACAAACATTCTCCCACCACCTGCTAGCTTTTTTAGTCATGTAATATTCCATCTTATGTATTTATTCTGATGCTTGTGTCTAATCCTCTATTTTAGGACAGGGTTTCCAGGTATGGCTGTGCAGGTTGCACACTGCACAACAGCACCCAACAGAGAGCATGTGAAGGATGAATGCAGCTCACACTCAACTTGCCAAGCCATGCACCTGGCTGGGACTATAGCTTCTTGGAGGAAGGGGCACTTGTCAGGCCATGAGCCTGAGGCCTGACTACCAAGACAGCACCCCTTTTTCCCATTTCCCTGGAGAGACCACATGGGCCACAGGAAGGTCTCTGGTTGTGTTACTGGTGGAGGGTGTCCAGGTTCCTGGCATTTTGAACAAGGAATTGGACAAAGCACACAAAGAAAGCAAAGAAAGAACGAAGCAACAAAAGCAGAGATTTATTGAAAATGAAGGTACACTCCACAGTATGGGAGCAGGCCGGAGCAGTGGCTCAAGGGCCCCGATACAGAATCTTCTCCAGTCCAAGTACCCGCTAGAGGTTTCACACTGGCCACTTGGTGTTCACCCCATGTAAATTACGTGGTGGCCCCCAATCAGTCTGATTAATTGCTTTCCACAGAGGCTGAAGTGAAGTTACAAAGATCACATTCATATGCAAACATCTGATTGGTTGCAGAAAACAACCAATCAGAGGCTAAATTGAAGTTACCAAGTTGCACTTCAGTGCAAACGAAGATTTGCAATCAGTCTGATTGGTTGTGGAATCAGAGGCTGAAGTGAAGTCACAAAGTTATACTCCTGTGCAAACATCTGATTGGTTGCTTCTTGTAAAGGGAGTACCCTCTGGTCCTTTTGTTACTTAAGCACGGAAAGTTAGGGCTTTCCTTTCAATTTAGTTCTGCAAAGTCAGTGTGAAACAGCCTTAGGTTCTCTGCCTCCAGACCCTATTCTCCTGCCTCAGTAGACATCCAGGCTGTTTCCAGATGAGGGTTCATGAAACCAGGGAGGCTGCGAACCATTTTGACTCATGACTCCTCCTTGCTCAAATCACTGACTGTTCATTATTGGGCAATCGAGAGTTAAAATGTAGCAATTTCAAATGAATAAACCAAGTGAGAAGTGGAGTAATAACTTAAAAACATGTTTATTAATTTAGAATCTACCATTTCGGGAGATATAATTCAGATGACTGTAGGCTAAAGTGAACTCTAATTTTAGAAAGGTTCTTACCAAGTAAATTAAGTAGATCAAAATTTAGATTAGAGGGAAGATGTTAAAAATGAAAGGAGCAAACCTTTTTTGTTTGTTTGTTTTGAGACAGAGTCTTGCTCTGTTGCCCAGGCTGGAGTGCAGTGGTGTGATCTCAGCTCACTGCAAGCTCTGCCTCCCAGATTCAAGCAATTCTCCTGCCTCAGCCACCTGAGTAGCTGGGATTACAGGCGTGCACCACCATGCCTGGTTAATTTTTGTATTTTTAGTAGAGACAGGGTTTCACCATGTTGGCCAGGCTGGTCTCGAACTCCTGACCTCAGGTGATCCACCCTTCTTGGCCTCCCAAAGAGCTGGGATTACAGGCGTAAGTCACTGTGCCCAGCCAGGAGCAAATCTTTCACAGTGACCCTAACCCTCCCTCTAAGAAAGCAGCATTGATGTGTGAATAAACTCATTCTAAGTCCTTCTCATTTATTCATGAATGCTGAGACATGGGCAGGGCCCTCCCTGCTCAACCCTGAACAGACAGTATGACTTGAAATAAGGGGAAGAGAGTGTTAACACCAGGGGTTCTGTCTAGGTCCTGTTGCTTGCCACACAGAAGCCAATCACTGAAACAACAAGTATCACCAACTAAGAAGGCTTTAATCAGGTACTGCAGTCGAAGAGATGGAAGATCAGTTTCAAATCCATCTCACTGACCCACTAAAACTAGAGGTTTATATAGCAGGGAAGAAATGTAACCATGCCTGAGAAACCAGGAACTAGAGAGGGGAAGGAAGCAATTATGGCAAATGAGAAGTCAGGCATCTTGTCTGAATGTAGTAATCTGGTGAGTTTCAGTTCTTTGATACTCTTTTTTTTTTTTTTTTTTTTTTTTTGAGAGACCTGGGGATCCTTTCCTGAGGAAGGAACTCAGATAAAACAAATGTAAGTTTCAAGCTACCACCAAAGGGTCAATTTATATATGTGTCCAAAAAAATTATCTATGGGACTATTGGGTCAGTTTCCAGAAGCTGGCATTAATTTCGAGCCCTTTTATGCCAAAAACTCTTACTCACATTGTATCAGGGAACCTCTGTTTTATTGTCAGCTTCTTCTGAAAAATTAGATGATTCATTTAACCATCCTTCATTATTTTTCTGATTTAGAAAAATAATTCTTACATTATTGTTTGCTAAACTTTGGGTTTTATTGTGGGGCATATTCAGTAGCAGCACTTTAACCAAGAGGATCTCATCCTTAAAAGTCTATAACTCAACTTTAATTAGACCCTGCGGCTCTTTGCCTTAGTGACTCATAATTAGTAAGTCATGGAATTGATATTTTGTCTGCTAAGGGCTCCATCCAGGATGGAGAGACCCCTGGCCTGCAGCCCGACTTGTCCTGTTCCTTATCCAATTGCCATCTGAAGAGTTAAAATTCAAATGAATAAACCAGAAAATTAGAGAAAGGTTAAACATGCATTTTACTGAGTTTTTAGAAATAATTTCTCTCTAACTGGCTAAAATATACTCCTCTGTTTATCCTTTCAGGTAGGAGCTCTGTTTCCTGGAAGTCCCCTGGCCCCAGTACCCACCCTGCCTCTCCACAGCCTCATGCACACAGGCCTGACCACCTGCTGCAAGCTCCCGCACAGGAGTGTAACCCAGCTAACCTGAGTTTGCAGCTGTGCAGGGGGATGCTCCTCTCCTCCCCGAAACCCACGGGAAACAGCAAAACAAATGAACATCTAAGAGGACAATTTCACTTCCGGGGAAGCTATTTAACGCGGCAGAGCAGCCAACTAAGCAGCTAACAGCGGGACTCCAGGTTCATGGTGAAAGGACGGATGGGATTTTCTCTTTCCTGAAATAAGTGGCTGCTGCTTTGTTTCCCCAGATTCCAGGCTTCACTTAGGCTCCATGGTGGAGTCAAAATTCCAAAAGGTGCAGGTGATAGGAAAGGTCACCCCACAGATGGAGGTGGCAGGATGGCTGTGCCAACAGAGGAGGTGATCAGTGGATTACCCCATGGGGTAGCTGGTAGGTAGGACAGGTTGCCCTAGAAAGGAAGGTGATCGGATGGGTCACCCTGATGCTGCAGGTGACAGGATGAGTTCCCCACCAAAATCAAGGGAGGAGTCTTTAGGGAGCAAGACTGCCACTCTAGAGGCAGCTGAACCAGGGCTGGAAGGAGACCCTGATCTGGGCTCCCTTAGCACAGGGATGGTGTCAGCCTTGCTAGGAGGCGCTGTGCAGGGCCGACACGACCTCAGCCGGGCAGCAGGACCACCTGTGAGGCCATGAGACCAATGAGTGTCCCTCTTTCATGCTGAAACATTGCAGAGGGAGGGACCACGGGTGGGGGGTGGAGGGGTCTCTCTCAGGCTCCTAGAGCAGAAGAGCAGCTGCACCCATCGCACAGCTGAAGACCACACTCACCACAGCATCCTGGAGCCAGGGACATGAGAGTCAATGCTCAGATGAAGGCAGGGGAACCATGGCCTTTCCCTGTTATTGTTCTGGGCACGTGGCACTGGGTTCAGGGAAAGGAAGAAGCCCATTGATGCCGTTAATGGCAGACACTTCTTGCCAGCCTTGGCGAATTTGATTTAGAAAAACAAGTGTACCTTGTCTCCTACCTGTTACACAAGGAAATGACCCAAACTCCAAGCCATGTAAAACAAATACTACAAATATTTCACTGTAGAGCCAACTTGTTGAAATGGATGTGCAAAGAAGAAAAAATTATGCTAAGTCTCCAGACCCACCTGGGCCTCTCAAAGGGAAGGCTTCCAGGGTCCACGTTTAATTGCTCCAGCTGGAGATGATTTCAGTTCCTCACAGTCCCAATCAGCTTCTGTAGCATCTTCCATTCCACATGACCTGTTTCTTAAATTGTTTTCCATTTAGCTGAATTGGGGTACAAGGGGAATACATTTTCTGTCTTTGAAGCACTGAAAATGTAATAATTTTTTTCTTTTTTTTGACGGAGTCTCACTTTGTCACCAGGCTGGAGTGCAATGGCGCAATCTCGGCTCACTGCAACCTCTGCCTCCTGGGTTCAAGCGATTCCCCTGCCTCACCATCCTGAGTAGCTGGGACCACAGGTGCACCACGCCCAGGTGATTTTTGTATTTTTAGTAGAGATAGGGTTTCATCATGTTGGCCCGGGTGGTGTCAATCTCTTGACCTCATGATCCGTCTGCCTTGGCCTCCCAAAGTGTTGGGATTACAGGCATGAGCCACCTTGCTTGGCCAACAATGTTATAATTTTGATTTCACCTTCTGGATAGTGTCGCTGGGTATACATTTTCAGGTTCAAAGTAATTTTCTCTTAGAACTTTGATATTATTCTTCATCTCATGATGCTGAGGAATCGGGCATAATCTGAATTTTCTTTTAATCTCTTTATAGGTAACCTGTTCTTTCTCTCAGAAAACTATTAAGATTTTTAAAAATTGGCTGGGCACAGTGGCTCACACCTGTAATCCCAGCACTTTGGGAGGCAGAGGCGGGCAGATCACAAGGTCAGGAGATCAAGACCATCCTGGCTAACACGGTGAAACCCCGTCTTTACTAAAAATATAAAAAATTAGCCGGGCGTGGCAGCGTGCACCTGTAGTCCCAGCTACTCAGGAGGCTGAGGCAAGAGAATGGTGTAAACCCGGGAGGCGGAGGTTGCAGTGAGCTGAGATTGCACCGCTGCACTCCAGCCTGGGTGACAGAGCAAGACTCTGTCTCAAAAAAAAAAAAAAAATTTTAAATTACGCTCAGAGTTGTAAAATTTCAATAGCACATATAGGTATGGGTCTTTTTCTCTTCTGTTTTTTCATTAATCTTTCTTGGTGCTTGGTGCTCCCCTCTCCCTTTTTTTTTTTTTTAAATGAAAAGTGGTATTTTTCCTAAGCTTAATACATTTTTCTTCTATTATTTTTTCCCTCCTTCCTTTGTCTGCTTTTTCCTTCTGAGACTCTTACTACAAGTATGTTAGATGTCCACAATGTATTTCCATTTTTATGTATTCCAGGCATATTTCTACCCACACTTCATTTAAATATTTCTAGTAAATCAAGATTCACTGCTTCTTGACAGTGTACTCACCACTGTGAAGCTCTATTTATTAAACATTTCTTTAAAATATTGATTTGCTGGAATTTGGGACTGGAATGGACAACAAATAACATTCTTTCTCTATTGCTCATCATTCACCAGAAATCCTCCTCCCAGCAACTTGTAGATGTTGGTTCTAGTTTTATAATCAGAATTACATAGACGACCTCTCTACTTAAATTACTTTATACACAATATCCCTCTTTAATTTTTTTTCAGGGCCCACTGTGCCCCTGTTCTTCAGCTGTTCCTTGAATTCCAGAGTTTGAACCTCCATCCTCTTGGCACCTTCCCTGGTCCCTCAAGTTACTGCTGCCTGCGGCTGTGCACCACTCTGCAGCTTGGCCCCACGTCCCAGGAAGTGATTCCACAGTTTCTCTAAGCCTGGATACTAGTCCCTTCGCACAGAAAGACGCCTTCTTTTTGTCACTCCAGCTATTTCACATCAGAATTATGATTTTTTATTCTTTTCCTCTTCCAATCTAAAGACCATTATTCTCGTTTAGGGAGACAGGAATTAGGAGCCTGGGGTTCTCCTCCCAGCTTTGCTATTGAGTAGTTGGGTAATCTTGGGCAGTACACTTACATTTTCTTGGCCTCGGTCTTCTGAATTAGTGTACTTCCCAGACACCAGTGCAGGGATTGGGGCCAGTAACAAAAATGATTTTATGACTGCATAGCTAAATGAAAACCCTGGAGACAAGAATATGTGTGCATTAAAGAACTTACTCATGTACCCAAATACCATCTGTTCCCCCAAAACCTATGGAAATAAAAAGTAAAAATAAAGCGACATACAACCTTAGACAGAACTCTCACCATTTTAAATCTGATTAAACTCTATGTCAAACAAGGAAGAAAAAAAAGACTATGTGTGCATGTAATTAAAACTGCTAGTTTGTGGAAATTTCTATTCCTTATTCTGATATCATAACTTTCTAATGGGATTTATGAGTGTATGTGTGAGAAAACATACACATTAGTGAAACCATCATCATAATTATTTATAGTTTAGTTTTATCTTATATGAATAAATATGAGTAAGGAAATATCTTTATATGAGAAAATTCTAGGTTGATGATTTTATTGTTGCCATCCACTTTATCTTGCTTGTTATATTTAAGTGGTCCCTTAAATCCCAAAGTCCAGTAGTCAATAAATTAGATTTTTTATAACTGTTTTCATATCTAAAACTACAGAATTATTTGACAATAACTATTAGGGGTCTAATATTCTTTTAAAAGACATTTTCAACAATGATTTCTAAAATCTTTGTGTAAGTCCTCATGATAAATTCCTTCAAATTTTAATAAAGTCATTGATTTGGTCTTCTTTGAAGAAAGATATGCTTTCTTTTCCAAGGAAAAGGTTAAGTTTTTTCCTTTCCACATTGTCCATTGGGAAGCTTAGACCTAAATGTACTGGGCTATTATAGGAACCATATTGTGTATGCTCTGTATGCATTGAAGTCCTAACCCCCAGCATCCCACAATGCCACTGTATTTGGAGATAGTGATTTTAAAGAGGTAAGAAGGCTGGGCCTGGTGGCTCATGCCTGTAATCCCAGCACTTTGGGAGGCCAAGGTGGGTGGATCTTTTGAGGTCAGGAGCTCGAGACCAACCTGGCCAACATGGGGAAACCCTGTCTCTACTAAAAATACAAAAAATTAGCTGGGCATCGTGGTGGGCACCTGTAAATCCAAGCTACTTGGGAGGCTGAGGCAGGAGAATCGCTTGATCTCAGGAGGCGGAGGTTACAGTGGGCTGAGATCACACCACTGCACCCCAGCCTGGGGTAGAGAGTGAGACTCCATCTCAAAAACAAAAACAAAAACGAAAAAAACAAAAAATGAAGATGTAAGAAGTTTAAATTAAGTAATAAGAACAGGGACCCCATCTGCAAGCCAAGGAGAGAGTCCTCAGGAGAAACCAAGTCTGCCAACACATTGGTCTTGGACTCCCAGCCTCCAGTACTGGGAGAAATAAATTTCTGTTGTTTAAGCTGCCTGGTCTGTGGTGCTTTGCTCTGGCAGCCTTGACTGGCTGATACATAACACTGATATTTTATAAGTTTCATCATATATTTGAATGATTGGAGTGGGGGAGACTCTATGAGCAAGACTCATGGAGTAGGGGAACAATGGCATAATATTTTCTCTTTTTTTTTTTTTGAGTTCCTTATTAACAATAGGATAAAACCTTCATAAGGCAACATTTAAGAGCAAAAGAATACAATTCTGTTTTCCCTCTCTAGGCAACTTTAACTCTCTTAGCATTCCAATCAAGGGTGTATGATGTAATTTCAGAGAGAATATATCTTTATCTTGAAAAATACATCTTCTATGGGTGTATACCCATGGTGATGACAATAATTTGGCCCTAAAAATCTAAGGACACAGGCCATATTAGTTATCATTTATACAGCATCACAAATCTTTCTTGGGAGTCAGATTTAAGAGCTTTTTTTTCTGAAGGTGGGGATTGATGTGTCGGTTCATGCCAATGCAGGCATAGAAAAGTAATGAACGAGCATTCCAGCGAAGAAACCATGAACCAGGTTGGCAGATCTGCTGCATAAATGTCTCCATCCTCCCTGCCACGTCCATCACACATCCTGTTACCTTGTTAGTCATCAGGGCATCTGTCCCCAACCCAACCTGAACATGGCTCACAACCCTCCTTAACAACTGAGCTGCCACTGTCACTGAATGAGGGGGGGCCACATGCGCTAACACCCATGCCCGGAGCCTTCGTCTGCCACTTCCGCCCCAGAGATTTATCATTTGCTTGCTTCTTGTTCTTTGATGTCTTGTTCTCCATTTAGTTGCCTGTTAATTCTGTATCTGCCCCTTTGTGGCGGGTCCAATTGTGTTCCCCCAAAATATATGTTCAAGCCGCCTGGGAATATGACCTTATCTGGAAATAGGGTCTTTGTTTTGTGGATGTAATTAAATTAAGGTGAAGTCATGCTAGATTGGTGGTGTGGGCGGAGTGTTGATCCAATGACTGATGTCCTTGTAAGAAGGTGAGATTTGGATACAGAGACACAGAGGAGAAGCATCCACAGGGAAAGAGACCACGTGACGACGGAGGTGGAGATTGGAGAGAGCGATGCATCTGTGAGGACAGCCAGGGATTGTGCAACCATCAGAAGCTGGAAGAGGCAGGGAAGGAATCTTCCATGCACCTTCAGAGGGAGCCTGGCCTTGCAGTACCTAGACTTATTCCCAGGCTGGAGTGCAGTCGTGCGATCTTGGCTCACTGCAACCTCTGCCTCCTGGGTTCAAGCAATTATCTTGCCTCAGCCTCCTGAGTATCTGAGACTACAGGCACCTGCCACCATGCCCGGCTAATTTTTATATTTTTAGTGGAGACAGGGTTTCACCATGTTGGCCGGGCTGGTTTTGAACTCTTGGCCTCAGATGATCCACCTGCCTCAGCCTCCCAAACTGTTGGGCTTACAGGCATAAGCCACTGCACCTGGCCACACCTTGACTTCTAACTTCCACCCTCCAAGATTGGGAAAGAATAAATGTCTTCTCTTTGTAGCCACCCCGTTTGTAGTCATTTGCTATAGCAGCCACAGGAAAGTAATACATTTTTTTTCCCCGCCAATTTCTTCCTGTAGTGTGGTTTATCATCAATGGTAGTGATAGGTCTAGGTAAAAAAGAAGACACACATATGCACACATGCACAATAGGTACACACACACACACACAGAGGATAATAAATGAAGCACGTAAGTCCAGGACTATGTAATGCAACATGCTATAAATACACACTTTTTCCTGACTAAAGGAGCATAACACTACATAGTTAATCTTCAATGAAACTATGCTGACACAAACGACCTCTATTTGATATACTGCCTTCTATATTGGAAGGAGAAATGCACTTTTTGTTTGCCATTGGCCAAAATCAACTCTGAAAAAGTTCAACTTATTCTAGCTTTTTCCTCTAAGCACTCTCAGACTTGTGACAACATTTAAATGACACCTTTAGGAATAAATCCTGCGTCTGTCCTCACAGATATCCACGTTGGTAAAATTATACAATCAAACAATAACCTGAAGTGATGAGTGGCTTCCTCATTTCTAGCCTCTATGTCTTTGAGTGGGACTGAGAAGCAAAGTCCAGATCTGGAGGCTAAAGTCATAGTTTCCAGTCACTGAAAGGAGATAAAATGTGATAATTTGTCAGAAGCAAAACAAAAGTTTAATATTTTTTTAAACTTCATACCTAACGTGTGGTAGTGAAGGAGCCATGAAAAACAGACATTCACATTTTCTTTCCTACTTCATATGCTTTAAATTTTTCCTAAGTTGAGAGTTTCATAATGGACCATCTGTAAATGTCCTAAGCAGCTGAGACAATTCTGGAAAGAGAAGTTATTTTACACAGCAGGACACGTGTTGTGGAAAATCAATGTCCTTCCAATCATAGAACCCTTTGATTGCCTTGATGAGAACATGTTAATCTTCTGCAAGGCTTTATGGTGTAATGACTAAATTGGGCAAACAAAGGTTATTTTTAATTATTGTTTTTCTACAGAGAGCTTAACACCAGAGCATTCTTTTGCCGGATTCATAAATCTTAAACAGTTTCGGCCTGCATAGGCAAGCGTTGAAACAGGGTTGCAGGACTGTGTTGAAATACTTAGCAGGCTGCTCAGAACCGTTCCAAAGTTGATATTTTTAGAGTGAGGTTTTGAAAATACGTCTCAATTATAATTCACAATCAGAAACGCTCTCTACAACGATGAGAGCAGGAGATCATCCACTGAGTAGAAAATTCTGGAATAAACACAGATCTTGGGGAGCACAGTTCTGAATACTGATTGCTCTGTGACCATCAACCTGGCCCAGACCCATCAAAATTGTGCATGTGCATGTGTCCCTGGCAGGCACATAAAATATTGTTTTATTGTATAATTTTAGCAACAGGTTTCTCCCTGTCATCAGCCTATCAGCAGGACAGTGCCTGCCCGGTGCCTCCTGGTGCAATATAATCTCCTGGCTGCAGAGGTAATTGCTTAAAGGAAATGAGACTCTACCTGTGAGGGATGCTTGGGTCTCAGCTGCCTCCCAGAACCCCTGCATCCTCAGTTGGAAGGGACCTGCTGCACTTCAGCAAGACTTGCATGGAAAACAATGGCAGCTCAATCAAGAGTGAAAGTACCTAAGCAGAGCCATGGGATCCCCACAGCCAGGGGTCGGGGCTGGATGTGAGCATCTTAAATTCCTAAAATGTGATCCTCGACCTGCAAACCTCTGTGTTCATCAACTACAATGGCAGCCAACAAATCAGACTTTCATAGAAGCTCATTGGAATTGGTTGCTGATGCAGAAATGCACCATTCAGATGAACCTTCTAGAAGTGACTTGCTGCCCAGTTGGAGGGGCATGTTCAGCTGGTGTTTCCAGCTATGGACTCCTTCAGGGTCCACCTCAGTGTGGAGCTCAGGTCATGTTCTCCTTCAGGCAGCATCAAGAATGAGTTAGCAAGGTGTTGCAAGGGCCGGGCTCTTACTGCTCAATGCAGGGCTCCTTGAATGGCAGGACATGCTTTGCTCCAGAGCCCCCTTCAGGCTGGGGAGGCCGGGACTTTGCCAGTCTGCACTACAGACTGATGGCTCCCCCCGCCCAAGCCTGCTTTCTCCCCTTCACTTTCACAGCTGTCATCCCAAGCAAACCTCTTCTGTCCTAACTTCATCTCAGCACTACTTCCCGGATAACTCAACCAGCTCCGAAGTGACCAATTCTCTACACAGAGAACTTACTGAATCCTCAAGGATCTCCAGTCAAAGAGAAAAATGGAGACGATGTCGGTGGTTTATTGGTAAAGGGAAGGGCATTGCAGAGAGAAAATGGAAACTGGGCCCATGGATTAACATACATTTAGAGACAGAAAATAGAATTTCAAAAGATTGAAAAGCAATGAATATCATAGTAACATTCCCAGATACTTTAAGCCCTCTTCTTAGCTTCCTAATAACTTAAACAGTATTGATCTCCCCTTTATAGATCCTATATGCTATATCTTAAATTGTGCTTTTAAGAGCTCAGTAATGAAAGGTATGGTCTGCCAGTCTGCAGTTCAAGCTCTGCGCTTATACTAGGCCCTTTTAAGATCTTTAAGGAATCAGGACAGTCGAACCTGAGGAGAAGAGATCCTACGGAGAGACCGAGAATCAAGAGATGAGCCGAAGAATGGGAGAGGAGGGAAAGACAAGAGGAAAAAAGAGACAAAAATGCATGACCAAGGAGGTTAACAAAGGACAGAAAAATATTGAAATTTGATTATAATTCAATGTGATGAGTTGTTGAAAGTCTGCTACAAGCAGACTGCAAATACATCACATACATCAGCACACAGGAAGAAAGAGAACGTGACCTGCAAACCTTCTTCCCAATACGCATCCTAGACCCTATGCTCTGCTGACCCTCGACCTTTGACCCCACGCATCATTTCCTTTTGTCCTCCCCTCTACTCTGATGCTTTGATAACCTTCACACAAGGTCTTCACCTCAGTGAGCCGTGTGCACCCAGTCTAGTTCAGAACACACTCAGGTCCCACACAGCCGGGCCTCTCCAGGGGCTGATTCTGACATCTGGTTTTTTCTCCCTGCACCCTGTATTTCTTGCTCCGAGCCTGCCAGCTCGCAAAGAGAATGAACTGTATCTCTCCTGCAGCGACAAATGAAGCACCAGACAGGCATTTTTTCTCTTTAAGCCTAAACCAGATTAATTTTGGGAATGGCATTTGCAGTCTAATTCCTAATGACTGTACGTAAATGGATTTTTTTATTTTCTCATGATATATTCTACTGCCTCTCTCACAAAAACGGCAAAATGAATGAATGTGAAAGTGATGGATGTAGAGGATCTAACTGTAAACAAAAGTCCAAGGCTTTTCTCCAGTTCCAACTCTCTCAATTTGAAGGACTCTGGTTAATATTTCTGTGCAGCCTCATTTGTACCATGAAGTGGTTGAAATAGATGATCTAAGACTACATGACTTCATGAGTTTCTAGGATTTTATAAGGTGAGACCAGGACAAAGCAGCTTCTTATAGCAAGCAGGTTCTTTTGTTTGGCCACTTATTACTGGCATCGGCATGCAAGGGAAGATGTTAGGAGCAGGACTCAGAAGGTGGGGCCTCCAAAACACAAACCCACTCTCATGGGGTTGGAGTCCTGGTATTCCAAGGAGACTCAACAGCAATGACACAGTGTCCACCAGAATCTGTCAACTTCAAATTCCTTTAAAATGTCTGATCTGCCCAGTGAGGTCAGGGGCCTGGCTGACTAGGGTTGTTCATGATTTGTTGGAGGTTTCTTGTTTTAATATGATTTTTTTCATTATAAAAGCAGAACAAACGTTTGTGAAAATGTAAGAAAGAAAGAGAGAAGGAAGGAGAGAGAGAGAAAGAATGAAAAAGAAAAGAAAGAAAGATGAAAGTAAAACAAGAAAGAAAGAAAGAGAGAAAGAAAGAAGGAAGGAAGGAAGGGAGGAAGGAAGGAAGGAAGGAAGGAAGGAAGGAAGGAAGGAAGGAAGGAAGGAAGGAAGGAAGGAAAGGAAGGAAGACAGGAAGGCAGGAAAGCAGGAAAAAGAACTTGCCTAAGTGTTCTAGCACCTGAAGCCAACAGTTGGCATTTTGATATAGTCCCCACAGTTGGTGGTAAATGCACACTTTTTAAAGCACAGTTGTGTGTACAGTTCTGCACTCTGCTTTCGTTCCGCCACACCACAACAGAGCGTTTAGAACAGATGACCGAGCAGATGGCTGTGCTCATGGATGGACATGAGGATCACTCAATGCCAGTATCAATCTTCAGAGAATAACTTTATTTAAATAATGAAATAGTCTTTAAAAACTAAGAAAAGGATCAATAGACTAGAAAATAGGAATGGAACAAAGTTATGCATCTATTTCAGCAAAGCATTTGGCAATCTCTTAGTGTGTTCTTTTCTACAAGAATACAGAAATTGGGACTGTGAAATGAACAACTAAAGCAGAGTGGAAATGGAGTGGTCTCACCCCCAGGTTTCCAGGAGCCCACCCCTTGGGCCCTGTCACCACTGCTTCTGGTGCACGCATCCATCCAATCTGGTCCTGCAGTCCCTGGTCCTGGACTCTGACCTGTGACTTGACAATGTGCCCAGATTTACATCCAGAGACAGGCCATGTGTTTCTGGACCACTGACCCTGCTTCTCAGCCGCAGCCATCATCTTCCCCTGGGCTGCATCCACCTCTGGCCCCAGGGCCCATCCCTGGCTCAGAGGAGGGAGCGTGAGCCATCTGAGCCAACCAAGCTTAATTGGGGGCTCCCCTGTCTTGTCTGCTCTTAGTCTTGGGATTTGACTGCATACCTGGGCACTTCACCCAGTTCACAGGGACCCTTGCAACAGCGCCCTAAGCCTGAGCCCAGCCCTGCCCACCATGCCTCATGGGCTTTACCTACTGGTCCTCACTTCTGCCTCCCACCCTGCTCCTCTGTGCCCATCTCCGCACCGACAGCTCATTCCAATCACATTCTATCACCTTCCTGAGCCACAGCAAGAGCTATTTATAACTCGAGGGACTTACTTATATCATGGAGAAGGGAAAGAACAAAATAGGTGTTCTCAGAGGAACCATCTCGAAACGACCCTGACAAACTGATGCAGCTCCCTTGTCAAATTCCATGTCTCAAAAGCCACTGAAGTCTTTCCATGTTTCCATCACCTCCCGCAGCTTCCTGAGAAAGTCAGATTATTTCACCAGAAAGGACCGAGTCCATTTGTGGTTTTGGCCCAATTCTCCAAACTCCACTTCTTTAAACCATGCATAGGCACAGACCACTGGTGTGCCAAGTGGGTGTGCCTCAGGGAGCTCTGCGCACTGTCTCTTACAGGCACTCCCAAGACCAGCCCTGTGTCTGGAGCGTCATCTCCTGTCTTGAAATGGGCTGGCGTTTGGAGAGGCAGTTGCCTTCCCATGGAAGCAAGGCTCTGAGGATGGGCTCCCCATGGGGAGCAGTTCCAAGGTAAGGAGGCAGGAGGGCTTCAAGTTGATGGAGGCAAAGCAAGTGGTGAGTGAAGCCTCATTGAGCTCCACAGAGATGAACCAGAGCGAGTGTGTCTGAGCATGGAGGAGACGGGTGGCGTGGCCAGAGGGAGGCTGTCAGCAGGAGTGATCCACAGTACCTTCATGGCCTGGCGGGATGGAGCCCAAGGAAGAGGAAAAAGGTGGCCAACTGGAGAATGACTCTTCAGGTCCTGGTCTCTGCTCATTGAGACGTAACAATGGAGAGGAGGATGAGAGCCCAAGGGAGTTACTGAGGGGAGGTGTTGGAAGCAAGAAAATGGATCTTTTCTTGAGTCTAGCATCAAGTCCAGGTGCATGTGTTGTGGACAATGTGATGGGAAGCAGCCTGCCAGGGTGCACATGAGCCAGGTGGGGCCAGCCACACTCAAGCTTGGTGCATCTGGAGACATGCTCCCTGGCACTGTTAAACTTTTCTGCAACGTCCCTCTGTGCTTAACGGCTTGTCCAGTTTGTCTTATGGGTGCCTGTGGTGAGAGAATAATCCAGAAAGCTTTCCCAGAGGTTTACAACGGCATTAGAAAGCTTCAGACAAGAGCAGCCCGGCCCAGAGGAGCTCATAATTCTGTTTCATCACACAATTATCAGCAATGACCCCTTTTTCCACATTTCCAACAAAACATCTTGAAGAACTCATACTTCTAAAATTCACCCATCCACAAATCTTAATTACTGCAAAGAATTCCACATTGCAGATGCCTCAGACTTAAAAAAGAAAAATGAAAAATCCACAAAATGTATTTGTTTTCTCACGGCTTCATTTAAAACCATTCAAAGGCAGCAGATTTTGCTTTACACCGTTGGGCTCTGTGTGCTCAAGCTGCTTTGAAGCTGTTGACTAAGCTGTGATTGCTGTGAGTCATTTGCTCACTTGACAAATTCACTAAAAACCTGCTTTGCCTGAATGTTAGCTGTAACTTGAACCAATTGTCTCATTGAATTTAATTTACTTGGGAGAGGGTGGGGAAAATAAACAGTAATTTTATGATTAATTGCTTAAAATGGTTAAAAGTTTATTTCCCTGCTCCTGAAGTTGTTTTTTTTTTTTTTTTCCTCACTTTAAGATAAAAAATCCATACTAGTATTTCAGAACAAAATGGGCCTATTCCTCTGCTTTGCAGAGAGGCTTTTATGGGTTGGAGCTGGCAAGCTTTGCAGGGAGAAGTGCAACCCAGAGCTCGTGGGGACCTTCACGGCTAAGGGAGGGCAGCTGAGCCAGGGTCAGCCAGCACTCAGATGGCAGCACCAAACTGAGCTCTGTCCCTGTTGCCAAGAGTTTAGAAGAGAATCGACAGGTAAACAGGCGGTGCCTGGGTCCATATGTGCACGGGGCGCCGCCTGTTTTGCCTTCTGAGGTCGTCCCGCCCGGTTCTGGGCTAATTCAAAGCAGCTCTGCGTTCCTTCGGCTTCTCTCCAGAGAGGTGTCCTGGGCGGTGTTTTCAGGGGCTCCTTGTGGTTCTCTAGCCTTGTGCCTGCCCCTCCCCTCCCCACATCCCCCAGTGATCCACATTTGAGAAAAGGCAATCCCCGCTTGCTTGTTTTCTGGAAAATATGGGATCAACAACCCCAGGCCGGGGGTGTTTTCCTGTCTGGCTGAGTGGTGGGGGCAAAAGTCCGTCAGCACCAGCAGTGCTGAAATGGAAGGCAGGGGAAAGAGCATGACGTCCCCAGGCTCCTTGGGGCCCCGTTTCAGCCAGGCCGTTGGGTGTGAGGGTGGCCGTGGGAGTTAGAAGCGATGCCCACGAGAGGCCCTGTCTGGGCTCATGACCTGGAGCTAACAGCACAGTGCCACAGCTTGTGATTTCCCCGCCCGGGCTTGTGCCCTTTCTCTGGTCACAGTGTTGCTGCATTTCTATAGACCCCGGGGGAGGGAACAGGGGCCTCTGTAAACACCAATGGGCCTCTCCTCACTCTGTCTTGGTCCCTCCAACTCTTGGTGCTTTGGTAAAAGTGCCAATCCTGAATGAGATATGGATTTTTGTCCTCTCCAACTCCTTTGCCCTTGTTGAGGATTTGTACACAGTACTAACCAGTCCTCAGCTACCTAGATATCCAAGATGCCTGATCTGAATGTCTGGGTCCCCCTAAAATTCACTTATTAAATATTACCAACATGATGGTATTAGGAGTGGAGCCTTTGGGAGGTGATGAGGTCAAGAGGGTGGGGCCCTCGTGAATGGGATTAGTGCCCTTATTAAAGGGACACCAGAGAATTCCCACACCCCTTCCACCATGTAAGTACACAATGAGAAAATTGCCATCTGTGAACCAGGGAGGGTCCCTCACCAGACATGCACTCTGCAGTCTCTTGATCTTGGACTTCTCAGTCTCCAGAACTGTGGAAAATAAAGTTCTACTGTTTCTAAGCCTCAGTTGATAGTATTTTGTTATGAGAGCCCACATGACTAAGATGCTCCTGCTTGGCTTCTTCCTTCTTGGCTTCCACCTCCAGTCTCTTTGGGTCCCACCCAAGGTTCTGAACCACATGTGTTGGGGTCTCCAGTTGAATGTCTATGGAATTGTGACTCCATATCAAGTTCTGCCTGCAGACTGTGGGCCAGTTACATCCCACGGCCATGGACACCAGCCAGAACAGACTTGAAAAGAGTAAAACTTGTGAATGGACAGCTGGCCTTGCCCTGTGTGGATAGCAGGTACTCAACTGTTCTCCACATCATCCCCCAGGTCTGAGCTCTCTCCTGCCAGCCCAGCTTGAATTTTTTTTTTTTTTTTTTTTTTTTTTTTTGAGACGTAGTCTCATTCTTGTTGCCCAGGCTGGAGTGCAATGGCGTGATCTTGTCTCACTGCAACCTCCCCGTCCCGGGTTCAAGCGATTCTTGTGCCTCAACCTCCCAAGTAGCTGGGATTACAGGTACCCATCACCACACCTTTTCAGTGAAACAGGTTGGGAATCAGAGTTCTCAAGGAAAACAAGGGCTAATTTTTTTGTGTTTTTAGTAGAGACAGGGTTTCACCATGTTGGCCAGGCTGGTCTCAAACTCCTGACTTCAGGTGATCTGCCTGCCTTGGCATCCCAAAGTGCTGGGATTACAGGCATGAGCCACCGTGCCCAGCCCAGCTTGAAATCTTCACTTCACCTTGAGGCTTTTGCCCAAGCCATGAAAGGGTGTCACCTGATATATCCAGACTAAAACTTTTATGAATGTAACACACAACTGAAGCTGGAATTTTGAAACAACCAGCTCCTTACTGTGCATTTTTACATAAGATGTAGAAAATAAACTATCAAAATTTTATCCTGTGACCCGTGATCATTAGCAACATTAACCACAAGTGTGGCCTTAGTGCCAATTGCACCAGGATCCAGGAAACGTCCTTTTTCAGTGAAACAGGTTTGGAATCACAGTTCTCACGGAAAACAAGAAAACGTGCCTCTAGTACTCACACACGAGGCTCCCTTTGGAAGTTGCCTGTGCAGAAATCCTGACCTGCATCAGAGTTTACATTTTTAAGTTTCTTCCTCTACCTACTAATAATGCGGGATTTAATACTTCTTTTCGGAAGTTTTGTTATTTACAGCTAGACCTCTGCTGTGATGTTTATCACAGTAAATCTCCCATACTTTTCATATTCGTTGCCAAATCCCTCCACCCCCCAATAATCCAAACCCAAAAGCTGCATCAGAAATTAATAACCATGATCATAAATCAAAGTGAAGGTTTTATCCTTTCATTTTGCATAGGACATCATGACTAAATGAGTACCCCCATGCACACAGGACTTATCAAAAAGGGGGGAAAAGCCTTCCTTAATCAAAGGCATATTTCATCTCTGAAAAATTCATCAGAATGTGTTATGGAGTGACTGTACGTCTCGAAAATCTCTCTCTGGCACATCTGGAAACTCACATTTTTTTTTTTTTCCATCATTGTATTCAGCAGTACAAGTGGTTTTGATTTGCATGCATAAAGCGGTTTCTTCATCTCTTATCTTGTGTGCCAGGGAATGAATTCCTATGATCTATGGTGACAATTACCAAAATACGGATTAAGGGTGCCTGCATTATGCAGATGGCTGCTGTGATCAAGAAGCTGCCGGAAATACAACATAGAGCTGGAGAATGCTCCACTGTTTCATACAACACTGACCTCTTTCACAGAGCCCTGCCTCCTGCCTATCACAGCTTTCATGAATACCTGAACCCAGACTTTGCTGGGACATGATCAGGAATGGAGCTGACAAGTCACCTGCTCTTGAAATCTTTTATTCAAAGCCAGTTGCTGAGATGCCACCTTCTGATTCCTGCAGCCCATCAAACTGAGTTCTTCTTCCCTTTTCTCTGGCAAGGTGCTCTGCCACTTGTCTGTAAATGACACACCTGCCTACCCTTGCCAAGTCCTCAGGGGTGGATGGAAAGTGCATCCTTTTCTTGTAGATTGGACAAAAGCAGGGGCCAACATCTCAGGGGAGATCTTTCATCATTTATAATTGTACCCATTTGACCTATTCATGGTATCGGAGTTGGTGTACAGTATTTTGCACCAATGTTTTGCACAATATTTTGCACTAAATGGGGAGGCTTGGAGAAAGCAGTTTGTGTGCAGCGCTGCAAGGCATGTGAAATGCGGTGGTTATCACCCCTTTCTCCAAAAGCAGGGCTGCTGGTGTCCATAATGGTTGGTATCTGTAGGCAACATTCCTGTCTACACCAGGGTGACTGCTGAGCTCACACACACAGAAACTCTAACGATAACTTCACACTTCAATTCTTCCCTCACAGCAGCTAGATGAGCTTGGAGAAATTCCTTACACTCTCTCGACCCCCAATGTCCTCTGCTATGATGATAATTGTGCGTCTTTTAGTTTCCTAGGGCTGCCATAACCAATTTCCACAAACTGGGTGGCTTAGAACCACAAAAGTTGGTTGCACCACTGTTCTGGAGGCTGGAAGTCCAAAATCAAGACGGCATCAGGGCTGCGCTCCCTGTAAAACCCATAGGGGAAGAATCCCTCCTGCGTCCTCCAGCTCCTGGTGGCTACAGACGCTCCTTGGCTTGTGACAGCGTCGCTTGTCTTGACACGGTGTTCTCTGTGTGAACCTTTACACAGCCCTGGCCCTGTGTCCAAATTTCTTCTTTTTACAAGGACACCAGTCTTATTGGACCAGGGCTCGCCCTAATGACCTCATTTTAACCTGAATACCTCTGCCAAGACCCTATTTCCAAATAAGGTCACATTATGAGATACTGGGGTTTAGGACTTCAACCTATTTTTGCGGGGAACACAAGTCAAACCCTTACCTAGGATGTGGGGTCATTGTGAATTAGAGGTGGGGCATATGGTCAGAGCTAGCTCTGTGCTTGACACCACAATGACTTATTGGTGCCGTTTCTTCCACCTCCTCCCAGGGTCCTGGGGACAGGTATGCTGGATGTAGCACAGTCACTTCTTTAGCAGTGTCCAGCCTAAGGTAACAGAGGGGATTCAGTAAGGGCTGGAATTCTGCAGGAAGTAGGAATGCTATGCAAAGTGAGCTGCAGCCATCGTACTGGGTCCCTCGGTAAGATGTGCAAATTCAGCTCCAGATGATCCTTGTTGCATCTGCAGCTGCCCCTGACAAGGCATTCCAGGATGGGAGTCATGTTAGCATCTGAATATGGGACAAAACCTGCTTTCTTTTCAAATCACGGGCAATTATTCTCCCTGAAAAGACCAAGATTATTTATTGTTTTTCAATGAAATGTGAAAGAGAGAAGAAGACTAAATAAAGCATAAGGATTAAAAACTGTCAGAAGGATGAATGTTACACAAGGTACTTAATGTTTTGAGCAATCATGGGCTAAAAGTACATTCCTCTTGAAGATGGTAAGATGAAACTCACATCTAGGTCACACCACGGTCAAGGTTGCACGGTTTTCAGCATGGCTCCCGCTGTTCTAACTTAGCCCAAATGAACTCATTATCCTTTTTGGAAAAATTGTTAATAAACAATATTAATACTCAATATTGTCTTGTTACCTCCCCTGCCACTGAGTTGTGCTTTGTCATTAAATCTTCTGCATGTGTGTATGGAGGCCATAAGAAAGAGCCTTGAAGACAGTGTATATAGAACTGAAGAAGCGACTGTGGTAAATGGTATCTTTCTCTCTTTCTCTCTCTGTCTCTCTCTCTCTCTCTCTCTCTCTCACACACACACACACACACACACACACACACACACACACTCCAAGAGGAATTTTGCTTCCCTGAGGGACTCATTTGTTTTCTCTTCACAAACATTGAAATACAACAGAGGACTCCTGTTTCTGTTCTTGCTTTGGCTACCAGGGAGATCAGAGCCCAGTTCGCATCTCAGCTTTGGTATGGGTGAGAATGTCTGGTCCCATAGAACTTTTCTGTCTTCTTATTCTCCACAGTTCTGCCATCTTGAAGGTCTTTCTTAGATACTAGGAAGCTGAGAAAGCCTAACTGGAGTTTTCCAAGTTCATCCCCTTTTAGTGCCAATTCAGTTCATCCCCTTTCTGCCATTAAAAAAGAAAAGTAATAGCCCCTAACTTACTGGGTTATGGAGTATTCATAATTTAGTCCCTGTAATGCCTTAAACGTACTGCCCAGAACATAGTGTAAACCCAGTAACTGTTAGCAGCACCTGTGAGTGCTACTATTATTTTAGTTAGTAAGAAATGCTAATATGATTAATAATAAGATCCAGTGTGCTATCAATATCACCAAAATTACAGACAAAAATATTGCACGACAGAGAATGAATGACAGAGACCTGCAGAAAGCCTGAGGGCTGTTCCCTAACTTGAGAGCATTTGGCCCCACTTCAGTAGAGTCCCTAATCCCTTACCAATCCAGCGGGATCCCTCAGGGCCACAGCCAAAGGACATCATGAGAAATTTTTCAAAAAATGTTGCTTTCATCCTGATATATTGTGTCTACAGAAGGCCTCAGCCCTGCAAGTCCAATTTCCCTGTCAAAACAAGGAAATGAAACTAATCTTACATGATTGGCCCTTACTGAACTCCCGCTGGCTTCAAATGATCACCTTCCCTCTCCAGGGCTCTATAAAGCATCCACTTGCAAGTCGTTTCTTTCTTGATTCTTGTCATGGATCCAGTTGCCGGGTCTGTTGCTGGGGGAGACACCTCACTTCCTTCTTGCATAGAAAGTGTTACATCAGAGTTTTCACACGAACGGCATGCTTTACAGAAATAACTACCACGTAGGTGTAGTTGCCTAAAACGGGGCCAGCACTACCGCAAGGTGATTTCCATGCTAATTATCTGAACAATTTTCCAGCTGCTCAAAATAATATGTTGTCTCCATCTTCAGTGCTAGAGGAGAGGAGAGCAGAAGTTTTTCATAACAGTGATTTTTTAAAAATCTTCTTGGATTTGGCTTTCTATAGGACCTGGGGCTTGTATTAGTCTGTTTTCACGCTGCTGATAAAAACATACCTGAGACTGGGAAGAAAAAGAGGTTTAATTGGACTTACAGTGCCACATGGCTGGGGAGGCCTCAGAGTCACGGCGGGAGGTGAAAGGCACGTCTTACATGGTGTTGGCAAGAGAAAAAATGAGGAAGATGCAAAAGCGGAAAACCCTGATAAAACCATCAGATCCTGTGAGACCCACCTACTACCACGAGAAGAGGATGGGGGAAACCGCCCCCACAGTTCAAATTATCTCCCACCCGGTCTCGCCCACAACACTTGGAAATTATGGGAGTACAATTCAAGATGACATTTGCGTGGGGAAACAGCCAAACCATATCAGAGCTTATATTTGAATCTGACTGTTCCCACTTCCCTTAGAAGATGCAATACTTGGGCTTAATGTTTTTAAAAGGTCACCATCAAGTTCTTAGCTTCATCCCCACCATCCAGGAGATGATGAGTTGGTGCCACTTCACTGCCCTGGCTGCCACCAAGGTCAACCCAGATCAAAAGGAGCTGAGTGCTGGTGGAGACAAGTCCATAGCAACACAGGCCGGTGGGGGAATGCAAGGGTCATGTGAGTTATTTGTGGCCTGGGAAATAGAAAACATGAAGAATATCTGGGAGGATATCTGAGATTCCCATCTGCGCTGCATCCATTTTCCCTTCTTCAAGTAATAGCACCTTGACTTCCTTTCTGGGACCCACCCTCCTCCACTCTTAGGCAAGGTAGTTCCCTGGAGACTGACCCATCCCTGACTCTCAGGCAAAGGCTAAGAACTAGGCCTGGGCCAATGAGATGTCACAGCCGCTAGACCACCCTGATTAATTTGGCATATGTGGCACATGACCTAAATCAGCCAGCCACAGTCACAAAGCAACTCCCCAGGGACTTTGGTTGAACTTCCTGGGACAGTCTCTCCTCTGGTTGTAAGCCCAAGTCTTCCAGCTTTGGGAGACTGCTTGAGAATAGACTAACACAGACAAAAGCAGAGCCAGGCAGTGTAGACCAACTTCTGACATCATTTTCTGAATATCTGGAGCTATTAATAGCTTTTTGGAAAGCTAGATTTAGCTTTCCAGTAAAACTTTCAATCATATAAACCAACAAATTCATTTCTTCTTAGGCCAGCTGGTGTCACATTTCTGTCAGTTGCAACTAAGAGACCCTTATCTGATTATCCACAGAACCTAGAGAGCTTAGACAGAGGCCAGGCAGGCCGAAGACCAATGGCATTGTGGCAGTCATTGGTGATATTCACCAAATATCTCCAACTCTCCATTTTCCAAGTACATATTAGGATGGCATTTCACCACTCCCTTTGACATTAGGTGTGGCCATGTGACTTGCTTTGGCAAATGAAATGAGATCAGAAGGGCATAGATCCGTTTCAGAGAAACTTCAGAGCAAACATTATTCAACATATTTCTCTTTTTTCTGCCTTTCTATCATGAAAGCATAAGAATGGAGCTTTTCTCAGCCAGGGTGTGTGAGATGGAGATGAGTCCATGCTCCCAACCAGGCAGCAGTGGACATGTAGAAGGACAGGGTGGAGGAGGGGACAAACAAATGAAAACAAAGTTTTTAACCCCTTGATATTTTGGGCTTGTTTGTTACTGTAGCATAGCTTATCTGGTCCTGACTGATACAAACAACCAGCCATGGGATAAGCAGTGATGGCTCAGAAAGAAATCCGGCAAGGGGGTCCTCTTCTAGGTGATCTACCAGCTGTGTCTGCCTAAGGCTCCATGTGAAGGGAAGAATGGGAGGAGGATCTTGACGACTGGCAGGACCCAGAGGGCCATTATGCAAGGCATGTGAACATGTTGTTCCAAGAAGCAAATAAAGGAAATGGTGGGAGGGAAGAATTATATCTGTCAGTAGCCAGGCAACATTGGAAAATATTTGGGAGTAACAGCAGCCAAGAGATAACAGAATTGGAATTTGAAAGAAAATGAAAATGATCACGCCCAGAGGAGAGAACTGAATAGACTAATGAAATATACTTGAAATGTACTGTGCGTATTGTTCTGTGAGTCAGAGTCCCAGCTCGTCCACTCACATGTTGTGTTGGAACACCATGAGTACTGGAGAAGGTACTGAAGAGACCATAGTTTCAAGAGTGTGATTGTTGGAATCATCCTGTCCTGCAGGGCGGTGGGGTCCTGGTTGGCTAAGAGAGTTCCAAAGACTATCAAGGCACAAAGTAATGTGTTTTCTTTTGTTTGGAGGAATTCTAAAATAGCCTTTTGTTTTAGTTATCTGTTGCTGTACAGCAAATTATCCCCAAAACATGGCTTAAAACAATGAATATATCTATTATGTTACCTTTTCTGTGGAACAGGAATTTAGGAGTAGTTTGACTGGGTGCTTCTAGCTCAGGGTCTCCCCTGAAGTTACAGACAACTTGTAGCCATCTGGGCTACAGTCCTCCAAAGGTTTGATTGAAATGGGGAGTCCACTTCCTAGACCATGGCTCACTCACATGGCTGCTGGCAGGAAGCCTCAGCCCTTGCCACATGGGTCCTCCATAGAGCTGCTTGAGCATCCTCACACCATGGCAGTGCATTCCCCCAGAGCCAGTGATCCAAGAGAGAGCAAGGAGGAAGTCAGGATGCCTCTTATGACCCAATCTCAAAGAAGTTACAAACTTTCACAGATGTCATCTTCCCTTTGTTAGAAACAATTTGCTAAGTCCAGCCCACAATCAAAAACGGAAAGGAATTAAGCTCCATCTCTTGAGGGAAGGAGAAGCAAAGAGGTTGTGGATGTATTCTTAAGCAATCACACTCATGCATGTCTTTTATTAGTGTGGTAGACAGAATAATGGACTCCAAAGATGCCAACATCCTAATCTCTGAAACCTACAAATATGGTATCTCACATGGCAAAAGGTGTCTTTTGACACACTCTGAAGATGTCAGTGAGTTCAGGACCTTGAGATGGAGTCATTATGCTAGATTACTTGGATGGGCTCAATATAATCACAAAAGCCCACGTAAGAGGGAGACAAGAGGGTCAGAGTCAGAGAAGGAGATGTGACCATAAAAGCAGAGATGGGAGTGACACGAGGATGAGCCCATCAGCTAAGGAATGCAGGAAGCCTCTAAGATCTAGAAAGGCCGAGAATCAGAGCTTGCAGAAGGAATGCAGGGGTCAGAGGATAAATGTGTGTGTGTGTGTTTGTGTGTGTGTGTGTTTTGTTTTTGTTTTTGTTTTTGTTTTTGTTTGTTTTTGAGATGGAGTCTCGCTCTGTCACCCAAGCTGGAGTTCAGTGGTACAATCTCAGCTCACTGCAAGTTCCACCTCCCACCATTCTCCTGCCTCAGCCTCCCATGTAGCTGGGGCTACAGGTGCCCACCACCACCCCTGGCTAATTTTTTGTATTTTTAGTAGAGACAGGGTTTCACTGTGTCAGCCAGAATGGTCTTGATCTCCTGACCTCATGATCCGCTAGCCTTGGCCTCCCAAAGTGCTGGGATTACAGGTGTGAGCCACCACAGCCAGTCATATGTGTGTTGTTTTTAAGCCACTGAGCTTGCGGTAATTTGTTACAGCAGCAATTGAAAACAAAGACACTTAGTGAGTAGCGAGTGTTTACTGAACACCTACTGTGTGATGAGCATACAGAACCATGGGGGATATAGAGGCAAACAAAAGAAACAAGAGGCGGGAAATAAACCAGCAAACATATTCAGGTACAAAGCAAATGGACGGTTGATCATTTCTATAAAGACAATCATACCAGGTGGTACGAGTCAGCCACTGTGAGTGCGTGGGAAGTGGCTATTTGAGATGGGATGGTCAGAGGCAGACCCTCTGTGGGATGAACGGAGGCCTTGCAAATATCCCAGAAAGGAGTCCAGAAAGAGGAAGCAGCAAGTGCAATGTTCCAGAGGCAAAAATGATCTTAGTGTATTCCAAGGAGAACAAACGGAGTGAACAGTGGGCGATGGGTGGAGGCTGGGCTGAGCAGGGTCAAGCGTCCTGGGGCATCCCCACCCCATGCTACTCAGGGCAGTGGTGTGGGGGTCCAAAGTGAAAATCCCTGCCGCTGCTCTGTGGATGACGATGGTCAGGGCTGAGTGGACACTGGGAGGGGAGTCTGGAAGCTGCTGCAAGAGCAGAGGCAAAAGACGAGGGGGTTAGATTGCCGGGACGGGGGAAGTCTGCAGAGTGTACAGGACTTTTTGCCCTATTTTCAGCAATTCCCATGCATAGAGTCTGTTTCTTCAGAGGAAATAGTGCCAGTTTTTTTTTTTTTTTTTTTTTTTTTTTTTTTGCCAAGCAGTTGCATTTGTTTTGACACTTGACTTAATTACCACATTTCCAAAAGAAAAAAGAAAAGAAAAGAAAAAAACCCACCATTTTTGGCGCTTTGTCCATAATAACAGTTCAGGATATATTTGTTGAGTGAGAGTGTGGATAGATGGATGATGCAGACACTATCTGGAAATGTGGATCTCGTTGGCCAGATTTCTCGACGGAAACTATGGCTCTGACGGCGTGGGTTTCAGAAAGACAGGGTCAAAGGATTTGTCAACGATACCTGTGGCCAAGCATTCACGGATGCCGACCATGTGGCTTAAGGCATGGGTCACTGCAAAACATTTCAATATTTTTTATATTACATCACTTTAAAAATCAATCACATCAGTTGCAAAGGGCATGTGCATAGGATTTCTGCTTCTCTTTAGTATTTTTGTTCTTACTGGCAATGGTTTCTACTCCTGACTACTGGCTTTAGAGAGCTGCATGAATTAATTCACTTCTTATAAAATAAAACATATTTGTACTCAGAATCCTAAAGCCACATGGATTTCAGAAAACAATTGCTTTGGAGCTCCTAGAAAATGATGAAATCAATAATGTAACAGACATGGGAAATGAGAGAAACGTTATTGTCCCACAAACAGCTCCTTCTACTTAAGTATTTCTGTGGCAGCCCGTACACTTACTGTTTGTTTTAACACAAGAACTAATAAAAGTTACATTCCTTAGTGAACACCAGAATGGCTCAGCTTTCTTATAACACAATTTCTTGCAGTACACATCTAAATTGTTCAAATGGAAAAAGCAAAAGTAGGGAATCTGGTTAAACGGTTGAAGCTTTGCCTCACTTCTTTCTTGCAAAGCAATGAGCCAGTAGCACTCAATTTCGTCACCTATTGTGCTAAATAGACAAAATCTGTGCTTCTACTCGATCGAGAATAACTCCTGGGGATATTGTTTCAAGGTGCATTGACTCAAAGAAGGAAGGTGAAGCAAAACCTTGACTAAACAGATTGCTGATGGACGGTGGTTCTGGATAATTGAATTTGCCAGTTAACCCAAGAACTCTGACGCTCTCTGGCCTCCCTCACTCACCCGGGCATATCCTCCTCGCCCGGGAATTTACCAAAACACAGCTGTGGTCTTCGCAGTTGCTTGCCCACAACCCTTTTGTTTTTGTGCTCTAACTGGCTTGAACATTCACTGTGAAGTCCTTTTGTGTCTCAGAAAGGAATGCAGAGAGGCTGTAGGATGGGAACCCACCCTGGATCTCGGCTGACTTTCTGGGTTTGATGCGGACCTTTCACCCGTGCTCACATCATCTCGATCCATTCTCACACATCTTCTACAGGTCAGAGATAAAATCAGAGCTGCACGCCAGGATCTCAGTAAGGTAGTGGCGGTGATTATGACGGTGGAAAAGGCAGGGGCAGGAGGGAAGCCAGGGGCAGGCAGACAAGGAGGCCGTCCTCCGGGGAAGAGGTCACAAACGAAGCAACTCCTGGGGTTATTGTTTCAAACAAGAAAGGTGAAGCAAAACCTTGACTAAACAGATTGCTATGGGCTGTGGTTCAGTAATGATGAGGTGCTGGGGATGGTGATGAGGGGAGACCAGCTGCAAGGAACTTTCTAGAAATGGTAGTGACTTTCTAGAAGCAGCAGCTTTTGGGTTGGCGGAGGTGACCCTGGAAAACAGTCAAAGACAGGTTATATCCCCAGAGGTGGATTGTGAGTAGGAACAGAAATAGGAACCAACAGACAAGAAAGGCACAGGGCGAGGGAAAGCTGCTGCTTTCATCCTGGACACACAGTTTCGGTGTCTGTGGACCAGCTGGGCTCATTGGCTGCTTAACCTGCCTCAAATCCAGGGTGTGTCTTGACAGAGGCTCCAGAGATAGGTAAGCAGATGTGAACAATGACACAAGCTTGAGGTTGTAGAATGAGGACGAGTGTGAAGGGAGAGGGAATAGAGAAAAAAGAAAACACCAGCAAAGGCAGAACCAAGAGCTTTCAGCATTTCTTTAAGGATCCTTTCTTTATTGTGTGACTAGAAAAATAGTTAAGTCTCAGAATACCTACAAAAATGAATTTTGGAATTAGATCCTCGATCTTGGATTGGTTCTGTTTTCACAGAAATATGTAATATACACCATATGTATATCAAGCTTGCCCAACCTGCAGCCCTTGGGCCACATGCAGCCCAGAATGACTTTGAATCTGTCCCAACACAAATTCATAAACTCTTAAAACATGATGATATTTTTGAAATTTTTTAAAGCTCATTAGCTATCATTAGTGTTAGTGTATTTTATGTGTGTATGTGTGGCCCAAGATAATTCTTTTTTTTTTTTTTTTTCTTGAGACAGGGTCTCCCTCTGTTGCCCAGGCTGGAGTACAGTGGCGTGATCTTGGCTCACTGCAACCTCTGATTTCTGGGATAAAGTGATTCTCCTGCCTCAGCCTCCTGCGTAGCTGGGATTACAGGCATGTGCCACCATGCTTTGCTAATATTTGTATTTTTAGTAGAAATGGGATTTCACCATGTTGGCCAGGCTAGTCGTGAACTCCTGATCTCAGGTGATCCTCCCACCTCGGCTTCCCAAAGTGTTGGTATTACAGGCGTGAGCCACCACGCCAGGCCCCAAGACAATTCTTCTTGCAATCTGGCACAGGAAAGCCAAAAGATTGGACACCACTGATGTATATTACATAGAAAGTATAACTTTCAAAATTTTAATGAGAATTAAAGCCAGAGATATCTGGCCATATTTACATCGAAAGAGCAAAGATCAGATGATTATCAACAGCTGACCATGTGTTTGTGCGTTTGTGTATGTGCACAGACTCATGAAAATGTGTACAAGTGTGGTGGGTTCTCTATGGACCAGGTATCTGTGGTTTTGGAGTGAGAGAGCACTCATTCCTTTAAGTTTCCACATCTGGGTTCCAGGGCTCTATGATTGCAGAGCCCTGGTGGATTTTGGGGTATGACAGGAAGCTGAACTGAAGGCTGTTCATCCCTCGAAGAGTCAGGCAGACGTGGGCTTCCCTTGCACTGTGGGGCAGGCTCTCAGTGGTGTGGCAACTGGAGAAGTCAGAGGAAGTCTGATGCCAGAAAGTGCTTTTCCATTTCTGCCTGGCCCTTTGATCTTCTCACCAAAAAAAGATTTTCTTTAAAAATGTATGATGGGCCCCAAAAGAAGAAATAGACAAATTGGACTATATCAAAATTTAAAACCTCTGCATGTCAAAGGGCACAGTCAACAGAATGCAAAGACGACCTGCAGAATGGGAGAAAATATTCGCAAATTCCGTATCTGAGATGGGTTTAATATCCAGAATATATAAGCAACTGCTATGACTCAACAACAACAAAAAATGGGCAAAGGATTGAACAGACATTTCTCTAAAGAAGATATATAAATGGCCAATAACCGCATGAAAAGCTGCTCAACATCTGTGATGGTTAATACTGAGTGTCAACTTGATTGGATTGAAGGATGCCAAGTATTGATCCTGGGCCTGCCTGTGAGGGTGTTGCCAAAGGAGATTCACATTTGAGTCAGTGGCCTGGGACAGGCAGACCCACCTCAGTCTGCCCATGCAGCTAGAATAAAGCAGGCAGAAGAACGTGGAAGGACTGAACTGGCTGAGTCTTCTGGCCTTTATCTTTCTCCCATGCTGGAAGCTTCCTGCCCTTGAACATCAGACTCCAAGTTCTTTTGGACTCTTGGACTTACACCAGTGGTTTGCCAGGGGCTTTCGGGCCTTTGGCCACAGACTGAAGGCTGCACTGTCAGCTTCCATACTTTTGAGGTTTTGGGACTTGGACTGGCTTCCTTGCTCCTCAGATTGCAGATGGCCATTTGATGCAGATGGGCTATTGGTGAAGCCTATTGAAGGAGTGTGAGTCAATACTCCTTAATAAACTCCCTTTCATATATCCATCTATCCTATTAGTCCCATCCCTCTAAAAAACCCTGACTAATACAACATCACAAATCATTAGGGAAATACAAATGAAAACCACAGTGAGATATCACCTCACACCCGTTTGGGTGGCTACTACCAAAAACAGCAAACAATAAGAGTTGGCAAGAATGTGGAGAAACTGGAACTCTTGTGTGCACTCCTGGTGAGAACGTAAAATGGTGCAGCCACTGTGGAAAGCAATGGCAGGTCCTCAAAATATTAAACATATAATTATTATATGGTACAGCAATTCCACATCAGGGTTTATACCCAAAAGAAATGAAAGCAGAGACTTCGACAGATATTCATACGTGCATATTCATAGCAGCATCATGCACAATGGCTAAACCATGGAAGCAACCTTAGTGCTCCTCAGTGGATGGCTGGATAAACAAAATGTGGTCTATCCACACGATGGAATATCACTCAGCCTTTAAAAAGAAGAGGCTGATACATGCTCTGACATGGATGAACCTTGAGGACATGATGTTAAGTAAAATAAGCCAGACACAGAAAGCACATACTGTATGATTCCACTTACAGGAGGTCCCTAGAATAGTCAAAGTGATAGAGACAGAAAGGAGGATGGTGGTTACCAGGGGAGGGGAGAGGGGAATAGGAAGTTAGCATTTAGTGCAGACAGAGTGTCAGTTGGGGGAGATGAAAAACTTCTTGAGATGTTGAAGAAAATTGCACAAAAATGTGAATGTACTTACTAGTGAAATGTACACTTAAAAACGATCAGGATGATGCATTTCATATGTATTTTAGCACAATTAAACATTTTTAAAATAAAATAAATTCTTTAAAAACATTCAGTAAATTTTCAGCTTCTTCCCTTTGCCTCATATTATCCTTTCAATCAATGCACAGACCTCTGGGTAAATATAAGAAGGCCTCCTTAGGGTTCTTAGGGGCAGGCAGCTTTGGGGCCCATTTGGACTTCACAGTAATTCCTAAACAAGAAGATGTGTGTAAGGTCACAGACCAGCTTCTGCATGAATGGAGGCAGACACCGGCAGCTCATTTAGGCATGACATGTCTTCCACTCATAATTTTTAAAGGTGCCCTTAAGCCAAGCTTCTTAAAACCTGGCCCCTTATAGTTACCTGCAGCAGCCTGAGTGGATGAAGTGACTTCCCACCCATGAAAGAAGATTTCTAGCCTCGGACTGCTGTGAGCATGAACCCTTCCGTGACTAGAGGGACAGCCAGCAGGTCCAGGAACAAAGTGTCCCTGTGTGTTAGTGACCTGGATCCTTCTTCCCTGGGACTTGCCCCATCAAGGTCTCAGGGATGTCATGGGGACAAGCACTGGCCTTTCTTACAGAGCTGGGCTTTGGGGATGGCCAGATGACAGTTGAGAGATAACAAAATGATGAAACAAGGATGCATTCATGCCTGGGTCACAAGTCAAGATAGCAGTGCCTGTAAATCTCTCCCCTGGCCAAGGACACTTGGTGGCCATCACCGCACACAACAACCCTCAGATGGCCCAAGGCTGCCCTGAAGAAGGACTCCGTGTTCAACACGGCTGCGGCAGCACAGATGTGTACGGAGGTTGTCAGTTCCCCTGGCTTGGCCTGCTCATCCCTCAGATGTAGAGAGGCACCGCAGTGGTTTGTCGGTTTCACATCCACCAAAGAAACACATTTCGCTTCTCAGAGAAAAGAGATGTTAAACTTCTCCAATTTGGGCAAGCTGCCAGTGACTGCTAGGAGCAGAGACCTTTCCAGAACACCTCACCTTAGCAGGTGCTGCTGAGGAGGAGAAGAAAGGAAGAGTGAGGAAGCAGCACTCCTTTGTAACTTTATTTTGGTCTCATTTAAATGTGTTAAAATGAACATGCATTACTTCAGAAAATAAAAAAAGAAATACACTCATCCCCCAAAGGCGAAAACAACTGGTGCCAGTTACAGACGCTGGGTGTGAGCTGCCCCCGGGGCACATTAACGTATATTCACTATCAGGGAACAGGCCAGGGTGAATTTGAATATCAGATTTCATGTGAACAGATGTTAAAAACCAATGAAATAATATTTGTCCTGGCAACGCTGCCCAGAATAAATATGATTACTGATTAAAAAACAACAACAACAAAAACAGTATCAGGGCAGATAAATACATACCGGGTGTACTGAAGTTGGAAAACAGCTTATTTCTGAGGCTCACCTGAGTCAGAAGCTTCTCCCCAATGCCAATAAAAGAAGAAAAAGTCAAGAATTTCTTTGCTCCTTGCAGGAATCTAGAAAGAAATATGCCAAGAGACCCCGCACGTGACTCATGGTTTTCTTATGATTCCCACAAGGAAAAACCAAAAGCATAGCGCTCGGTCCATGACAAATCCCAGGACAGGCGACCTGGCAGAGTGGTTCCAGTGGGGCAGAGACAGGGTTTAATGAGAGGCTTGTGCTCCTAGAGCCAGTGGCTGGTGGATGATGGAGAGACACGTCTAGGGGGAAGAGTAGACCATGATACTTAAAAGGTTCAGCTGTAGTTTGCACACCTTTCTGGGGAGAGAACTTTGGGGTCTACTAGCCAGAGAATAATAGAATTTGGTGGGAATAACAGCTTCTCACCAGAGACTTTTTGTGAATGTCTAATTCACATCTGCAAGGCATGGATCTCTGTAGAAGGTTTTCAGGGGTCTGAGTGCCAGACACAGCTACACTTGCCCTTATGAGGCAAAGGGAATGGAGGCCACAGGCCATTGCCCTACTCTGGTTACATAGTCCCCCACACTCACCATGCTTCAAAATCCTTGATAAAGATAGTAAAACAACCTTTATCCTGCGTCATAGGCAAAAGCTGTTGTCAACGAAGCACCTCCTAGCCTTATGAAAACTGCTCCATTGAAGGTGGATACCTTGCCACGTAGCCCACCTTAGTGGTCACACGCCCCGCCTGGACTCAGCTCCAGCTTCCCGCTGTGGGGATAACCACGCCCACAGCCCTTGTTCACAGCAGGCTTCCAGGAGCCCACCCAGATGGGAACCTTGGAAAATGCCTACGAAGGATTCCAAAGGAACGTCATTCCAAAGGTTCACATAAATTCCGTAATATGTCTATGAAACATCTTTGAGAATGGCTTATTGGCTAAGAAATAGACCAATAATAATAATAATAAAAAAACTCTTAAAGTACAAAAGGATCATAAAATGTTTGCAATTCTTTTGTAAAATGTCAAGGATTCTTCCCACATTTGCTCACTTTCTTCTCTATAGTTATCTTCTCAATCACTGGCAGCAAAGGCATGAAATATCCTCTTTGTCTGAAGATCTCTATTTTTACTCACTGCAGTTAGAAGTATAATGATTTTGTTTGTTGGTTTTGTGTTGCAGTGTTCTTTGAGGAAGAGGAATATAACCGTTTTTCTTTAATTTTTGTCAAGAGTCCTTAGGATGTTAGAAACCCTCAGAACTAAAAAAAAAAAAAAGAAAAGAAAAGAAAAGAAAAGAAAAAAGAAAAGAAAAAAAATCCCTGCCTGAGAGTCTGTAAGTTGCTACAGCTGTTGTTTCTAAAAATGCCTGCAACCCTCATTTTCCAGAAAAGGAAAGTATAATACACATTTTTAACCAGTAACTCTCATAAAATATCTACTATGTTAACAGGATTTCATTAGGTTATTAAAAATACACAAAAAGCAACTATTTCCACATCTTAAATGCTCAAATAAATTATGAGCTATCTGCACAGTGGGAGTTGTTAAAATACAGCTATTAAAATTATGCTTTCAGAGAATTTTTAATATTGGGAAAATGCTCACTATATGATGTCAAGAGAAAGTAAAGCCGGATATTAAGCCCTGTACACAAACTTCATTGTCCTGAGGAAAAATTGGCTCATTTTAAATTTAGTTACAATGTATCGAGCACTCCTTATGTGCCGGGTTAACAGGCAAAACTCGGCATAGTTTACCTCATTTGTTCTTTTCAAACTTTCTACAAGTAGATACTATCCCCACTTTATATGAGAACACTGAGGCTCAGAGAGGTCAAATAATCTGCTCTCAGCACTCTTGCCTGGTAAAAGTGGCATTTGTGCCCCAAGGCCCAGTTCTAACCCTCCATACTCAAAGGTGTGGCTCTAGGACCAGAGCATCAGCACCAGACCCTGCCCCACCCTCACCTTCGGAATCAGAGCCTGAATTTTCTCAAGATCCCCAGATGATGCATATGCACCTTCAGCTTTGAGAAGCTGCTCTAAACCACGCTATAAAGAATAAAACCTCCAAGAAAATGCATTGGAATGTTAACAGTGATTAACTATGATTTTACAAGTGATTTTCATTTTCTTTTTTACACGTTTCTATATTTCCCAAATGGTTTCCATGAGCAAATATTTCATCTACAATAAGAAAAGTATTGAAGTGAACATTCCATCTTCTTCATTTGTTGATGCAATAGAACATAGATTTACAACATCATAAATTGCAAAAAAAGTAAATTTGAACCAATTTCCCCCCCCCCCGCCCCTTACCACCCCTACTCCACCCCTTACCACCCCCATCACCAAAGTCCAGATTTGTGAAACGCAACCACGGATATTCGTGTAACCGGGGTGGGTGCGCTTACCTGGAGCTGTCTCTCCCCCAGGGTAGCTGTAAACGCTGTGGCTGCACCTGGGGTGACGAGGGGAAGGCTTCACCACATTCATCCGTTGGTTCAGGGACCAGGCTAGTGAGTGGATTCCAGGATGGCATGCAATCAATGCAGATGGATGCTGGATTCTTGTGAGATGACAGTGCTGTCACAGCCCGACATCAGAAGCCTGTCCATCTGCAGCTGGCAACATGGCGCCCACATGCCTTCTACCCACGCATGGGCCCATCCTGCCATCACACTGCACGAGAGGCTTCGTGATGACAGCACTGAGCACAGTCAAAAAGACCAGGCCAACGGCAGACAGCTGTGCCGCTGCCTTTCCTCTCCAGCCGTTGCCACATTCATCAAAGGAGCTCAAAAAGCACCGGGCCTCTTAAATGCTTTCTAAAAGGCCATTGTTGGGGTTGCAGACTTATCTCTGACTTTGTCCCCTGAAAGTGGCCTCCTTCATACTAAGCTTCTTGTGAAGTCCTGACACTTTAACTAGCACTGAATGGCCTGTGGGCTTCTCTGTCCCCAGGAGAGGAGCTCTGCCCAAGTGGCCATCTCCAGGGGCAGGTGTCCACGGTGCTGTCCACCCCAGCCCGCAGCCCCCGCAGCATCCCACTCCCCACCCATTTTATCCCCATGATATTGAGGGACAGGTGCCAGCCCCCAGCCACAGCTGGTTCACCAGGAGGTGGACATTTAGCCCAAGCCAGGCCAGCAAACTTCTCAGAAATTTTTCAGTTTGGATCTAAGAGATCCCAAGCCTCATCAGCAGTGAGAGCTTTACAGTTAAAAAGGCCAGGAGGCAGCCTGACCAACATGGAGAAACTCCATCTCTACTAAAAATACAAAAAAATTAGCTGGGTATGGTGGCACATGCCTGTAATCCCAGCTATTCGGGAGGTGGAGGCAGGAGAATCACGTGAATCTGGGAGGCGGAGGTTGCAGTGAGCCAAGATTGCACCACTGGACTCCAGCCTGGGAGACAAGCATGAAACTCTGTCTCAAAAAATAAAAATAAAAAAATAATAAAAAGGAAAGAAAAGAAAAAAAGAGACAGGAGCTATCAGTGGCCACGTTTCCCTTCCCAAGCCGAGTGCCAGTCTGCTGGAGAGAGCCTGTGAAAGGTGTTCTGACGTCTGGCCTGTCATTCCTGAGGCCTGGCCTTCTGCAGGCCCCCAAGGACGTGTCTGTCTCCTCCTGGGAGATGCTGAGGCAGCACAGCTGGCAAGAGTGGGTTTCTGCATCAAGCACAGCGAGAACTAGAGTGGATCTGGGGCAGGAGCCATACCAGGGAAGAGACCAGCCGTGCCAACATGGACAAGCCTGGGGCTCTCTGGATGGTGATTTGTGTCACCAAGTGTGCTCAAAGAACATGCACAAGTCTCACCAGAAAGAAATGCAAGGTCTGGCGACTGGGTGAGAAGGTGCCTGCTTCTTTTCTGATGGGATGATGAAGCCCAGCCACCCTCCGTGGAGAGATGTTTGAGCTGATTTCTTTCTCCTGTCATCCTCTATTAGGATGACCCTAAATCCTTAAAAGAGAGAGTTTACAACAGCACACAGACACAGCAGGGATGGCCAGGAAGATGAGGCAGATTGCAGGCACAGCCCCAAGCCAAGGAATGCCAGGAGCCCCCAAAGCTGGAAGAGACAGGGAGTGGAGTCCCCCCTAGAGCCTGCAGAGGGAGTACAGCCCTGCCAACACCTTGGCTGTGGGCTCTGGCCTGCAGAACAGCAGAGAACAAGCGTCTGTTGCTTTAAGACACCAAGTTGTAGTACTTTAGTACAGCAGTCCAAGGAAGCTAGCACAGGATGCGGGTGCTGACGTAGACCTTTGAATTGATCACCAAGTCGTGCTGAGGACAGACAGGTTGCAGTGTCAGCAGGAGGGACAAAGGCTTCTGAAGAATCAGCCACCTGAGACGAGTGATGAAAGATGCATAGGAGGCAGCCGCTTTAGCATAGACTGAGGCAGGAACACTGTCCTAATTGAGCCGTTCTTGAAAGGGTCAAGTGCTGGGGTAGCTCTGGGGCAGGATCTTCACAACCACCAGCCAAATGACCAGCTAGACCCATGCATCCCATCCTAAGGTTTCTGTTGGTGAAATACATCAATAAACCTGCCAGCCAGCAGGTGATCACACAATGCTTTCATCCAGGAAGTCTCACTCATTATAAAGGAAGTTGCAGTGATAGGAACTCCACGCAGACAATGACGCAGGGAAGTGACCAGAGTGACGTCTGTGGACATGGAACTGGGTGGCCTGAGTCACACAGGAATCAGAGGAGGGTCCCTGTTGATTCAAAGGGGGTACAGAAGACCAGGAGCTCCCCACCCTTTGCAGGAAAATGTTCTGTTCACAGAGCTCAAATCATTGCAGATAAGAAGACATTGCAGAGGGGAATAAAGATTTTCTGCTGGCGTTGGAACATCCTCGCCACTTGGGAGGAGCGGAAATGGAAAGATCCTCTTTCTTGTTTCTCCCTTGCATGGATAGTCTCTTTCGGGGCACCTGTGGGCTGGGTTTGGAAGTGCGCTTCTCACAGGGGGACCCTGGCGGGAAGCAGTCCCTTCCCAGAGCAGAGAGCACTGGCTCCCCTCAGCCATGGTGGGGCTGTGCCCGCCCCTGCTAGAAGGCAAGAGCCAGGAGGGCTATCCAGCCCTCTCACCTCCCACCTCCAGGCATGGTGTCCCATCCAAAGGAGAACCAAGGGAGTGGGGACCCTGGAGGCGGCCAATGCTCTACATCTGAACCCAGGCCCTGCACCCAACACTTTCTCCATGGCAGTTGGAATGCACAGGCTGTCAGGATTGTGGATTCACAAGAAAGGAGTAGATCCTTAAAAAAAAGTGGGGGGGTGGTGTGGACTGGGCCCAGTGGCTCATGCCTCTAATCCTAACACTTTGGGAGGCCAAGGTGGGCATATCTCTTGAGGTCAGGAGTTTGAAACCAGCCTGGCTAACATGGTGAAACCCCATCTCTACTAAAACTACAAAAAAAATTAGCCAGATGTGGTGGTGGGTGCCTGTAATCCCAGTTACTTGGGTGACTGAGGCAGGAGAATTGCTTGAACCCAGGAGGTGGAGGTTGCAGTGAGCCAAGACTGCACCACTACACTCCAGCCTGGGTGACAGAGTGAGACTCCATCTCAAAAAACGAAGAAAAAAGAAAGAAATGTGTCTTATTTTAACTGTTTTAGCCTTATTGGGGGAATAATTCACAACTAGAAATTGTGTACATTTAATTTGTACAATTAGTTGTTTTGATAGATTATACATTGTGAAATGATCACCACATTCAAGCCAGGTGACAGACCCATCACCTCACATAGTTGCCTCTTTTTGTGTTGAGACACTATTTTTCACCCTCTTAGCAAATTGCAAGTGTGCAATGCAGTATTGTTCCCTATGGTCACCAGGCTGCACATCATATCAGCAGAACTTAGCTTGCACAAGGGAAATTTTGTACGCCTTGACTAACATCTCCCTATTTCCCCAGGCCTCAGCCCCTGCCAACCACCGTTCTACTCTCTGTTTCTATGGGGTTGCCTCATTTTGGGATTCCATACAATGTGTGTCTTTCTATGTGTGGCTTATTCCACCAAGCACCATGTCCTCCAGGTTCATCCATGTTGTAGCATGTGTCAGAATGCCTTCCTTTTTAAGACTGAACAAAATATCATCGTATACATATACCACATTCTCCACTAATCCACTGAGGGGCATCTAGGCCATTTCCACCTCTTGGTTGTTGGGAATGAGGCTGCAATGACCATGGGGGCACAGATAGCTCTTCAAGATCCAGGTTTCCATTTTTTTCAGGTGTTTATCCAGTAGCAGGATTACCAGATTCTATGGTAGGTCTATCTTTAATTCTCTGAAGAACCCCCATATGGTTCTAGTAAATTCCCAACAGAACCCCTGGCAGCATACATAGCCCTGGGTCCACCCTGGTGGAACTGTGCACGCTTCCACCTGCCCCTCGGATCCCTCTAAGTCCTGAATCACTGCAGCCTCACTGTGAGCCCGGCAGAGCTGAGCATGCTTCCACCTGCCACCTTGGATCCCTCTGGGGTCTGAGTCACCGCAGCCTCACCGTGAGCCTGGCAGAGCTATGAACACTTTTGCCTGCTATCCTGGATTCCTCTGAGACCCGAGTCACCACATGCAGCCTCACCGTGAGCTAGTGTCTGCTCCACCTCTGGTTTCCAGACCCCGACCCAGGCAGGGCATATGCAGAGACAGCACTTCTGCCCAAACCAGATGCAACAAGCACGTTCGCATTCTTCTGCCCTGAGAGAACGCAGCCTTTGAGCCTGTCTACACTGATTCAGCTCATCAGGTGTGAGCCACCCCCAGGATCAACACACTCAGGGGCAGGGAATTTGTATCCTTTAACCTAATGGCATCTTTTCAGCTCTTGTTTGTCCAAAGTCGCAGATGAGCGGTGGGGGGAGGAGGATGGTGTCTCTGATTTTGTGACCTCACCCCTGCCCATTGCCCTGGGAGAGCATCTGCAAAAAACCCACCCCGGGGAAGGTGCTGGGAGCCCCCCGGCTGCTCCTCGGTTTGCTCAGCATAAACCTCTGATGGCCATTGTTAGTTACCTTCCACAGAGCTGGTTCCTGAATGTCACCAGAGGGGACACTCTGCATCCTAAAGTTTCTAGATGCCTCCCTGTCTGCTCCCAGTTCTCCTAGGAGTGGGCACCAGGTAGGTCAGTGCCCACCTTCCTGGGAACACTGCTTTTTGAACCATCCACGGTGAGCACCTTGAGCTCACCTCCTTCCCTGGTCCTGGGGAGCCTTCCTCCACCCTGCCACTCCTGCTCTGCCCTTCATCTCATGCCTCAACCTGGGCCCAAGGATCTCATCGTGGCCATTTGCTTTGTCCCAGGTCGTTGTGCTGGGATAGGAGATACGAAGGTAAGACCCTTCCCCTCCCACTCTCATAGTACCCGTGGTCCCATGGAATGGATCCCATCGAGTCGTGATGATTCAAACACTTACCTAGCTGCCCATGTCTGAGCCTTGGGGCTGGACACCTGGATGCCCAGCTGCCATCTCTGTCTGATTTCCTGCCCGCCAGCACTTCCTGATGAAACCCCCCTACCCCATGTCCCTCCTGAAGGAACTTTTCTTTACCCACAGGACAATTCTAGACTTCAGATCCCCCTTTTCAGCCTCATCTCCCCTCCAAACACCGCACTGCCCCTCCCTGGACCTAGCATCTTATTGCAGATGCTGCTGGAAGCCCCTCCCTGTTCCCCTCGGCTCCTTCCTCTCCAGGAACCTCCTCCTTCTGCCCTCGCCATCTAGAGCTCTACTGGCATCTGGGACAAAAATGGGACAAAACAATTGTTTTGAAAACCACAGCTATTTCTCGTGCTAGGGGCAGGGGAAGAATAAGGCCTTGAGAGAGCTGATATTTGGCACAGAAAGTGTTGGGTCATGGAGAGAGGAAGGCCAGGGCCTCTTGCAGAAGGAAGGGCTGGGACGGTGAGGGATGAAGGCACCCTGCATTGCCTTGGTGCGGAGAACATCGTGGCTTCCCCTGGGAGGAATACCCTAGGAGGGGCCTGCACTGCCCTGTGTCCTGCTGATCAGTGGCCTGACTCTGGTCACTTGGGTCTGAGGCAGAAAGAGGTCATCGTCGAAGCCTGGGGAAGCTGAGGCACTTGGGTGACAGTCCCAGCCCACCACGTGACCACTGCCCGCTCCTGATGATGTGCCTCATTCCTGCCACAATGTGGAGAAAACTTGTGTGGGCCAGAGAGGTATTTGGGCCAAATCCATTTTTCCACAATGCGGGGCCATACCAAGAGAAAAGGTTTCTGTGTTAACATGCAAATCTGGAATCAGAAGCATTTTTGTATTGTCAGCAGACACCATCCCCCTGGGGAGGCAAAGAAAGAGTGGAGGTTCTGAAATGAAGACACTCTGCCCTACGCCTGGCATCATCTCGGAGCTCAGTCGGGGAGCACCAGCCAGAAAGAGGGGCAGAAAATTTGTCCTAAACCTCAGAGCTGGGGCCGAGATATGGCTGAGTCCTAGGTGGGCCAGCCCTAGGCTGGCTTGACTCCAAAGCTGAACTTCACGTTGGCCAACACCAGCTGGCTCAGGCCAGAGGCTGGGATGGGACAAGTCCATAGGTCAACTTCAAGAGTTGGGATCTAAAAGGAGGAAGGCAGGAAGGGCCGTGGGTGTCTGGAAGGCATTACTTAATGAGGTGATTCAGGTTTCCCCTGACCCAGGGATTCTTTGATGTGTAACCCATGACCTCCAGGGCTTCTAATTTCTGTATGAGGATCTCATAGCCTCCAAGGGCATGCCACAGCAAGAGGCCCTGGGGTGAATGGCCATTGCAGACATGGACACAAGGTCATGGACCCACGGGCCCAGTGCTTCCATGTGCCACGGTCATCATCTAGTCATGTGACACCGTGCTCCATGGTGCATTCCTTGATTAGAGCTGGAAAAGCACCCAGTGACAGGCACCAGGCTTTCAAGATGGCAAAGGGAGGCCTGCCTCCCAGCCTAGACAGCGAGGCAGCCCACAAGCACACATTACAAAAATAATCCAGGATTTGTGCACCAGGTTCCCTCTATTGACCCAAGAGGCCTAATTTCTCACATCAAACTCTCCCTGCTTCCCCTCCCCGGTGTGGCCAGGGATCCGGGTCCCAGTTTCGTTAAACCCATCCCATAACTTTCTTGTGTTGTACACAGCACCCAGCAGAGTGCTGAACGTGTCAGTTAAAGCTTGGTGGGTCACCACAATTTAAAACTTTCTGCATCAAAGGACACAAGGGATTAACAGAGTGACAAAGCAGCCCACCGAATGGGAGAGAATGTTTTCAGATCATATATCTGATCGGGATTGATATCCAGAATGTGTGAAGAACTCCTGCAGCTCAACAACAGGAAAAAACAACCCCAACTTAAAACCAGGCAAAGGACCTGAAAGAACATTTATCCAAGGAAGAAATACAAATGGCCAATAAGCATATAAAAAGGTGCTCAACATCCCTAATCGTTAGAGAAATGCAAGACAAAACGACAATGAATTACCACCGCACACTCATTGTGATGACTGTTATCAATTAAAAACCCAGAAAATAGCAGGTGCTGACAAAGCTGTGGAGAAATTGGAAAACTTTTCTTTTGTACTACTGGTGGGAACGTAAAACGGTGCAGTGTGGAAAACAGTATGGCTATTCCCCCCAAAATTAAAAATAACATGACTGTATGACCCAGCAATCCCACTCATAGGTACATACACCCAAGAAGTAAAGGAGAAACTCCAACAGGTATTGATACGCCCATGTGCACAGCAGCCTGATTCCCAACAGCCATTGAGCAGAAGCAGCCCAAGTGTCCGTCAGTGGATGAATAGATCAATAAAATGTGGTCTATATTATTTCTTCCTTAAAAGGAAAGAAAATTTTGATACATGCCACAATATGGATGGATCTCAAAGCCATGTTGCTAAATACGCCAGTCACAAAAGGACAAATAATGTATGATTCCTGTTACAGGAGGTACCTAAAATAGTCAAATCCACAGAGATAGAAGGTAGAATGGTGGGCCCTAAGGGCTGGGGGAGGGACAATAGGCACAGAGTTGGGAGGAAGATGAAATGGTACAGAATGGGAAGATGAAAATGTTCTGGAGATAAATGGTGGTGACAGTCGCTCAATCATATGAATGTGCTAATGCCACTGAACTGGACACTTAAAAATGATTAAAACGACAAATTTTGAGTTATGTATATGTTACTACAATTTTTAAACATTTTGGTGGGTTAAATTCAAACAACGAATGTAAGAACAGTTTTGCTTTTGTGCCAGGAAACAAAAGGAGTCGATAGTCCATCCAAGGGTAATTGCTATGTTTACGATCTCTGTTTCCCTCCCTCTTCTTTGCTGGGCTTTGTAGTGTGTTGTTAAGGAGGTCTCTGATATTCATTTGTTCCATGAACCAATTACCAGTGTTCACAGGAGAAAAGAAACTCAGCTGCTATGATACCACCTTGAGATGGGCAGGAGGCATCTAACGTCAGAAGTGATGCCTAGCATTCTTGGCAGGGTTTATTTGCTAACCCCTGTTGATGGTCCTGAGTCCCTGAAAGGCGCCCCAAATGCCCCCATGTCTGGATAGTCCCACACTAGGGCAGAGTACTGCGAGCCTAATATTTACCTGTGAGCCACATGGATCAAGTTTCTCTCGCTTTTTAAAGTGCAAAACTGTTATAAAACTGGTCTTAGTCTTTTCATAAGACACACATTGAATAGAAAAGTTGACTAATTTTTTATTTCAAAACTTGGTTTATTCTGTGCTACGGTGGTCCCCATCACTCCATTCTCTGATCCTGTTTATCAACTTTTGCCTTTAAATGCCCTTCAAAGACTATTTATGGGAGTGGGTTTAAGGCTTTGAAGATTGTTTGTTCTTTCAAGAGATAGACACATTTAAAACCCCTGTCATTGGACCCAACTGATGTGGTCACGTGGCTTAGCCCAGGGAGGACGGGATTTGTCCAGCTAAATGGGAAATATGACAGAGATTAAACTCACTGTAAACAAGAGGGATTAAGAGCCCAAAGCTGGGGCGGGGTGGGATCAAATGTCTTTGGTTGTCAGAGAATAAAGTCTCCTCAGGAAGTTAAAGAAATGGCTTTGCAGAGCCCAGTGCTGTCATCTTAGGCTATGCTCATAAAATCAGCCATCATGTACTTAATGGAACCATAAAACAGACAAAGGGCACAGGCAACAGCGTCTGCACTCCCAAAGCCAGAAAGAGCCAACATTTAGGGCCAGCTCAGCCAACATCTCCAGTGATTTAAGCTGGACACTCAGTGAGCTGCCTGTCACTTTTTGACAATAAAGGCCCATCAGGGAGTATCTGCAGCATCAGGATCACTTCTGGAACCCGCTCTCAAACGCCTGAGGGTGTTTTACTGGAAAGAAAACTTTAGGAAGAGGATCTTTCCCAGTTGGTTTTCTCAGCATGCATCTTCAATCACATGCTTGCAGGTACAGATGTACCCACTACCACAATCTCTCAAGAACAAGGCTTTTCCATGGTGGGGTTAGGAGGTTGCAGGTACAGAGAGAGGGTCTGCACACAGCCAGCTGAAGGCTACACCTTGTAAGGCCAGGTATGTAGATCCTATGGCTGTGTGCAAAGAGTTCAGCCCAGGCCTGAGACTTCCCTGCCTAGCTGGCCAGGAAGCTTGGGTTCTCCTGTCTCCTTTTGAAAATAACAAAAACCAAAATGAACAAACAAAAAACCAGAGAACACCTCCACTAACACCTGGATGCATCAACCTGCCAGTTTCAGTATGAACAGGGAAAAGGAAACTGGCAGGTTTATGCACCAAAGCATCGCACGCCTTTGCTCCGGCTTTGTGCCTGGGAGCTGCTGTGGCAAGGATGGCAAGGGGAAAGGTGCAGGAGTAAGGGAGATGGGCTGAGGCCTGGGAATTGGCTCGGGTGATTTGGAGGGCAGAGTCACTTAGCAACATAACCCTGGAGGTCAGAACAGGCATTTTTTGTGGATTTCTGAGCCTCATTGCAGAGGGAACTGGAGAAGCAGAGAAGGAAATCAGAGGCCAAAGGTGTCTGGAAGGCACCTGTCAGGAACATCTGGAGGTCCCTGAACAAGGTCTGGAATAATTTGGGAGATCGCATGGGAAAGGGGTGCCGATCTGACCAGCATCAACCATCCCCACCTTTCCAACATCACCGATGGATGTGTACACACGCTGTAGCATCTGCTGCCTGCTGCAATTCACTCAGCTGTTGTGTTGCAGCCACTCAGCTGTTACGTTGCTCACGCTTTTGGGTTGAGCAGGGCATATGCCACCTGAGTCTCTGACATCCAAGGGCACAGGAATCGCACTGCAAAAGTCAGCTCCCTGTAACCTATGTGCCCTAAGTCTGCTACTTCAGATCAGAGAAGGCAAATGGAAGATTTACGCAGTTAAAGGGAAAATTCCCCCAAAGCCTAGCGAAGTGTGGTCTGTCGTCCTCCCGCTTCTGAGAAGACAGATGCTGCACATGGAAACCATATGTGGTTTGCAAAGAGTCCACCCATGTTATTTACTGTACATGACAGATACTAGGACATTGCATCTGAAATTTAACAAGAAACACCAACGATCACATCGCTAAATTCACATTTTCTGAAGAAGGGTGCACGAGGCACGTACATTTTCTGACACCATTAGGAGCTCCGGGGCTGCCGTTAGTAGAGTGATTTGTGCAGTCTGCCTGGGTTGTCATCTCACCCGGTGAGTGATGAGATCTAATTTTTCCAACAGAAGGGACAGGCAGAGTAAGACAAAGAATATTATGTAAAATCATTAAAAATCAGAAACTCTTAAAATTATACTTTTTTACTGTTAAGCTTTACTGACATGCACACGAAAATTTGGAAAAATTGACGGAGTTTTAGATGCTTCGGTGCATAAAAATCAGCTGATCGTGTCGGGATACACTTAGCAAATGGGATTCACATGCTGGCTTTCATTTGCTTTATTCTGTGAAAAATGCACACGAAAATTTTCTATCACCTGCTCCCTGTGAAATTAAGGCTTTTCTCTTAAAAATGTGGCCAAGAACTTGGGAATCTTGTCCTTGTGGGAACAGTGCACAACCACATCCAGAAGGCAGCAAACCACTTCACTGAATTTTCTTTACAAATGTCCAGTGGGATAAACTGTTTTCAATGTGTTTCTCAAAACTTACAAGTACTGTATTCTATTTCCAGGAGATATTTGAAACACATGGAAAGCAAGAAGAAAGGTGCTTAAGGGGCAAAAAAAATTAAATCTCCTGATGTAAAACAAACCGTTATTCACTTATTCTCAAACTGAAACCACAGTTATGTTTAGAAGATGGAAAAGAAAAGAATGAGCTTTGCCATCTCCGTGGTGCCTCCCAGTTAGAATTGCCAGGATATTGATGAGGGGCTCACTTTGCTGAGGCGCGTGAGGCCCCGAGGGTGTGAAACGGGAGGAGATGCTCCCTTGTGGGCTCTGCACATTAGCACCTACCCACCACAATGTCAGCATGAACCCAGGGAGCAGAGGGACAATGCCAGGCATCCTGGGAACAGTCGGCAGCGTCCCAGTGACTTCCCCTCATACTCTAGGGGCCAGAAGGGAGGGAAGTCCTAAAAGGGACAAATGGGACCTGCCCTTCCAATCCTACACCTGAACCCTTATATGATTATGATTTTAAAAACTATGAAACTCATCCTCCTTTGCTTTTATCTCAGGCCTCCAGGACGTTGGGGAGCCCCAGTGACGGGGGTTTTGTGGACTCATCATCCTATGTCTCAGCAGGTGAGGTCATTAGGCAGGGACCCAAGCATCCCAGAACCCAGGATTCTGGTCAGCATTATTCCTACCGCCCAGGCCAGTCACCCATCAATCTCTGTCTCCACGAAAGTTGATCCACCTCCAACAACCAGCCTCTTCTCCATAAATCACCAATCCATGACCCCCTCTGTGAACGAAAGGAGTTGAGAGCAGCCACCAGACACCAGCGCCTTCACCAACTCTCCACATACGCGTCCCTCACCCACCTCATCCTTCCACCCAGGAGACACTTCCACCCTCTCTAAAGCTGGCCTCTCTGTCTGGATCCCGGATTCCATCTCTTCCCAGCACTCCAGGTTGGAATTCATTCCTACAAATGTTTCAACAACCACTACCACTGCCAATATGCCATCAAACACACACTTCACATGAGCAATTTATCTTTTATTCAAACTCACATTTCAAAATATTATAAAAGTAATGCAAGGATATAGTAAAAATATATCACTCAGTACAGAAAGATGTTAAATGAAGAGAAGAAGCTCTTCCTTCATTCCCCCTGCTCCCCACCCACAGTGCAGAGACAACCTCTATAAGCATTTCCATTTAGGTTCTTCCTGGGGCTGTCATTACAACACTGAACAATGTACTTACACATCTGTGTCCAAGCTCATCACCTATGCCTGGTAGGCCTTGGCACTTCCTTCTCTTCTGAGAGGTGAAAGGCACAATGCAAGCATGCTTCATCCCCCTACCTGCCCTAGATTTTGTTTTGTTGAGCATCTTTAGTGTTTCTGTTATTCATCCTTTGCACCTCTAAATTATATGCTTCCTTCCTTCTTCCCATCCTTCCTTCCTTCTTTCCTTCCTTCCTTCATCCCATCCTTCTTTCCTTCCCTCTCTCCCTTCTTTCCTTCCTTCTTTCCTTTCTTCCTTCCTCCCTACTTCCCTTTTTTCCTTCCTCCTTCCTGAAACTTTCATGGGAACAGCCACCAGGTAAGGTCAAGAGAGGTGGAACCCCCATAGCCGTGGGGTCAAGAGAGGTGGGATCCCAGGCAGTGTGTGGGAAAGTGCAGCAGTGGTGCTGGCAGAGCCACTTATCTGGGGGCTATGGCTGGAGCTGGGTGAGGAGTCAAACCAGGAGGGGAATGGTTCAGCCAGGCATGGAATCGAGGGACTGGTTACATACATAGAAGAAAATAAGCAAACTTATTTATGAGAATAGGATAATGGAGTTACAAATTTGGGAAAACAGTCCAGGCAGACCCTGCGGTGTTAAATTGGAACTGAAGTATTGTCGTGAACTCACATACATGTTGGATCTAGCTCTGCCCACTAATGGTACATAAAAGCAGCTACACCGTGATGGCCATGAACACTCTTAGCACCCAGATGGTGGTGTCTAATTACTGTTCTCTACTGAAAGGAACCATAGCCACTTGAAGAAATGACTGATTTCAGGGCTCGTAACCTGGAACATCTCATCTAGAAGCCAGGTAGAAAGGACTTTTGCAGGCCAAATACAGAACAAGTTGAGCATTAAAATAAGTAATGATAGAGTAAATTATGACCCACCGAACAAAATAGAAATTGATGAATAAACAAATAGGGAAAATAAAACATTTTTTCTTAGACTCTAAAGACAACTAATAAGTGTGAGAGGTATGGTATAAGTAGAAAATCACCATTTTTGTCAACTGCCATAGTAATAATTAATTCATCCCCCCAAATCAGTGGATGCTGAAACTAGTAGGTAAAAAGTTCAGGCTGGGCACAATGGCTGACACTTGTAATCCAAGCACATTGGAACACAGAGGTGGGTGGATAAGTTGAGCCAGGCTTTCAAGACTAGCCAGGGCAACATCGTGAGACCCCCCATCTCTACAAAAAAAGGCAAACATATTAGCCTGGTGTGGTGATACATGCCTGCAATCCCAGCTACCTGGAAGGCTGAGGCAGGAGGATCACCTGAGCCTAGGAAGTCAAAGTTACGGTGAGCTGAGATCACACCACTGTGCTCCAGCCTGGGAAACAGAGTGAGACCCTGTCTCAAAAAATATATATATTTGAAGAGGGAGAGTATATTTACATATATCCTCCCAAAATACTTATCAATTACAAAGGGAAATCAATTAGAGAAGATTGTCACACACCAACTTAACCAAGGGATCAATGTCAACACCACCAATAATGGAATGAATTGAAATCTTTGGGTACCTGGTGGGATGCACTGAGGAGAGCCCAGCATTGCAGCTATGATCTGCCAAAGATGAATGACGTATGTAATCATGAAGAAGCATCAAACAAATCAAAACTAAGGGCCATGTCACATCATAACTATCCTACAACCGTCACAAGTGTCAAGTTCATGAAAGTTAAGGAAAGATTAGGAAGTTGTTCCAGAATTAAACTAAAAGAGAGGACAAATGCAAACCACAATTCTAGGTGGAATCATTTTGATCTAAAGGACATTTTTGAGACAATTGGTAAAACTTTAAAGAAATACAGGAATCAAAGAATAGTAACATATCAACTTTAATTTCCTGACTTCAGTGGCTGTGCTATGGTTGTACAGGAGAATGGCCTTGTTTGCAGAAAAAACATAGTAAAGTACTCATGGGTGATAGAGCACATGGCGCAACATCCTCTCAAATGGTTCAGGGACAAAGTTCCCAGTGCTGTTCTTGTAACTTCTCTGAGTGGTTAAAATGATTTCAAAATAAAATGTAAAAGAATAAGCCCTAATTATTGTAAACATTCAACAATATGTATCCAAAACCTCAAAATCCATATATCTTTTGACCCAGAAATGCCACTATGAAAGATATATCCTGAGGATATAATCACAAATGTCTTCAAAGATTTAGGTTTAAACTGTTCGTCCAGAGTTATTTATAGGTTACAAAAAATGAGAACCAACCTACACACACTGTAGTAGGATTTGGGGGCATAAATTATAATATAACAGTGAAATGGAATACTCATATAGCTATTCAGGAAGATGTGTGAGAAAAATACTTAATGGCTTGGAAAAATGTTTATGTTGTATATTGAGTGGAGAAAGCAGATTTGACAATGGTATATCCAGTGCATCCCACTATTGAAAGAGCAGAAAAACAAGCATCGTGTGTGTGTGTGTGTGTGTGTGTAAGAGAGAGACAGAAAGAAGAGCAAGCGAGCAAGGTGGAAGCAAGTAAAGCAGATTCTTTGCTACAAAGAAGCCCAGAGCCCTTAGCATGCCAGTATGCATTGCAAATCTCCAAAGCCGGGATAGGCAAGCAGTATTTCCCAAATGTATTTGACCTTAGAGCATTTTCAGCTTCAGAACCTCTGAGCCCAGGCTGGACTTGTCTCTAGAAATTCCTGGGACTTTGAGTGCTCACTTTTCTTCCTCTGAGTGCTCACTTTTCTTCCTCTGAGTGCTCTTTCATTTGCTCTCACTTCAATTTCCTTATTTATCCTACATTTTCCTATTATAGTATTCTGCTATATGTGTGTATCATTGTAAGTTAACTCATATTACTTTTCAAACACAATGCGTAGGATTATGAATAATAATCAGCAACAAGAATTAGACCGTCCTGGGGAAGGTCCGAGCAGCCTTGGGAAAGCTTTGAGGCGGGAGATGAGCTGGGGTTGTCTTTTTATTTCATTTGGGCACCATCTTTCAGACCAAGAGCTCCCTCCAAGTTCCTGAGGGAGGTGAGGGTCAGGTGGGGCTCCACTCCTCCCCAGTGCTCCCTCCACTACCATTCAACATTCTATATGTTGGTTTGAAAGGTTTCTTACCCCACTGTAACTTGAAAAGGCATGAAAACCACAGACAAAAGGTGTGATCTTGGCCCTGTGTTGCCTGGGCCCTGTGTCTGGCATGGCCAGTAGAAGGGGCTGCTTAGTCACTGCCAGTTCAGAGATGGGCTAAAGAGTGGATAAACATATTGTAGGATATCCATAAAATGGAATCCCATTCAGTAACAAAAAGAAAAGACTGATATATGCAACAACATGGATTAATTGAAAAAACAATTATACTGAGCAAAAAAAAAAAAAAAAAAGCCAGACACAAAATAGTATATATTGTATAATTTCATTCCTAAGAAGTTTTAGAAAAGTAAAAACTCTTCTGTGGTAAAAGAAGTCAGAACTGTGGTTGTCACTGGGTGATGGGTGGCGATTGACTAGGGAGGAGAACAAGAAATGTTTCTGCAGCGCTGAATTGTTCCACCTTGAGAGAAATGTGGGTTACATAGGCTCATGCAACTGTTACCACTCATAGAACCACACACTTACAATCTGTGCATTTCACTGTATATCAGTTATACCTCAATTTAAAAAAACAACTGGAAAGGCAGGGCACAGTGGCTCATGCCTGTAATCCCAGCACTTTGGGAGGCTGAGGCGGGTGGATCACAAGGTCAGGAGTTCAAGACCAGACTGGCCAACATAAAACCCTGTCTCTACTAAAAATACAACAATTAGCCAGACGTGGTGGCAGACACCTGTAGTCCCAGCTACTCAGGAGGCTGAGGCAGGAGAATCACTTGAACCCGGGAAGCGGAGGTTGCAGTGAGCCAAGATCGTGCCATTGCACTCTAGCCTGGGCAACAGAGTAAGACTCCATCTCAAAAAAAACTGGAGAGACAATAATTTTTCTATTGATCTTTCAGTTCACTTATTTTTTCTCTGTTTTATGGGATCTGCTCTTTATCCCATTCAGAAAATTTTTTATTTCAATTATTATATTTTCCAGTTTTTCATTCTAAGAGTTCCACTTAGTTCTTTTTTATTGTTTTCATGTCTCATGAGATTCTCCTCTTCTTTGCCAGTTACTTTCATCTTTTCCTGTAGCTTCTTTACCATATTTACCATAGGTATGTTAAAGTCTTTGGTAATTCCAACATATGGATCGTCAGTGGGGCTGTTTCCACTACAGATTTTACTCTTGACTGTAGATCACATTCTCCTGCTTCTCCCATGCCTTACCATTAAAAAAATTGTATATTGGACATTGTGTCTAGAAAGCAAAGGCTGAAACACACACACGTATGAAATTCACCATCAGATGGAATGTCCTTTCTTTTATTACACATCTCAGGTGGGGAGCTGATTAGTTAAACTCCTTGTGTTTAAGCGTTAAGGCCCCAACAAAAGCATAAAAACTTTTTAAGGTCTCCTAAAGGAATACAATAAACTCAACTCCAGCTGGATCAAGGAGATCTCTCTTTGCTTTTCAGCTTAGCCTCCAACTTCCTCAACTCCCACTAGACTGGTATCTTTGATTTCATCTGAAGTTGAATTGGGTGGAAACTTGGTTCCAGCTTTGCTTACTTGCAGTCCCTCTCTCAAGAAAGGTGCTGGGCTTAAACTCCTCAATATTGCAAGATCTCAAAATGATAAACGTTGAGGCTGTGAAATCTCAAGACTGTTAGACTGGAAGAATGGCCAATCGCATGACTTTGCTGTTCCCAACCCCTGATAACTCAGCGGAATTCCCATGGGAGACAGGCAGACAGAACCCTTAGCACATTGGAGTTCCTCCACAGCCAAACTCACACACAAACCTGCCCGATTGGCAACATTTGCCTGTTTTCTCCTCGATTTGGCAAAGACTGGCCTCTGCGGGGGGCTTGCTCTTTTCCTTGCTGGGCCTCAACCTCAACCACTGGCCCTTGATCACGCAGGAAGGGCTGGTTCTTCTGGAATTTAGCTTTTTACATATTATCGGTGTCAACAATTTCACAAGAGTATTTGGATTTTATTTAATGGTTTCTTGTTATTGCAAAAGGAGAGGTCTTATGTTTCCTTCTACAGCTTACTTGGAGGCACAGCTCCCAGGACAGTACCACCCCGTGCCAGGTATTGATCCAAACATATTTTTCTATATTAACTGAGTCCCTATAGCAACTGTCTAAGAAAGATAAGACGCTTGACACTTGAAAAATGTGGAGGTTAGGGGTACCAACCGCTGAGCAGTTTAAAATTCACACATAACTTTTGACTCCCCCAGAATTTAACTCCTAATAGCCTTACCAACTGGAAGCCTTACCAACAACTTAAACAGTGAGTTAACACATGGTTTGTATATTATATGTATTGTATACTGTATTCTTACAATAAAGTAAGCTAGAGACAAGAAAATGTTGTTAACAGAATCATAAGGAAGAGAAAACATATTTACTATCCATTAATTGGAAGTGGATCATCCTAAAGGTCTTCCTCCTCATCTTCATGTTGAGGAGGCTGAGGAGGAGGGGAAGGGGTTGGTCTTGCAGTCTCTGGGATGGCAAAGGTGGAAGAGGAGTCGGGAGACAAAGGCACATTTGGTGTAAATTTTATTTAAAAATATCTGTGTATAAGTGGACCCTTGCAGTTCAAACCTGTGTTGTTCAAGGGCCAACTGTGTTAGGCTCACTCTAAATATGAACACACAGAATCTCAGAGAGTCAAATGGCTCTGGCAGGGTCCAGGTGGTAAGTGGAGGATCTAGCATTCACGGCCAAGGCCTCTGGTCTCCTGCCTCCACTTCCCCCTACTGAGGAATCCAGGCAGCTCTCACATAGGCCCAGAAGGCTGGATGAGGACAAGGCTAGTTTCAGGAAAACTGAATAGAATGAAAGACCCAGGGGACTCCAAGCATGTTAGGAAAGGACAAAGTTCTATATTGAACAGCAAATTAGTGAACCAGCCAGTGAGGAACAAGTGCCAGGGCAGGGCCAGGATGAGATCAGGCAAGAGAGGAGGCTGGACGCGTGCACTCTCAGGGCTGGGGAAATTCAGGGTCTGTCCTGTGCCTGGGAAACAGACCATTCATTCCCCGAGGTCAGAAGGAGTCATGCCCAGTTAGCCGAGTAAGGGACTCACACAGGTGCAGCCTAAAGACAAGTGGCCACAGCTGGTAGAGGCTCTCGCCGACTGTGGAGCATCTCCTCCCAAGGCATATGCCATGTTTCAGCAAATAAACAGAGACCAGTGTGCCATGGAATCAAACTGAATAAATCACAGCCCCTAGAGACTCTCTCCCCAAATAGATCCCCCCCCCCCCTTTTCAATGAGAGAAAGCCTGGCCTAGGCAAAGCCACTGACTTGATGTTTGCCAATGCTTTGATATCCTTGCAGTGGGCACATTTGTAAAGAAACAAGAACTTTGATTTCAATGATCGGCATACCAGCTATTAGCAGTTACAATGCATGCGCGTTTTTTAAGAGAAAATATTACACTGATGTTTGACCTCAAAACCTGACCCTTCTAAGATAAACAATAGGGCGAAAATTCATTGTTTTCCTTCACCAGTGCGTGAGAGAAAGAGGGCATGGAGTCATTGCTGGCAAACGTTTGAAAGAGCCTGTCTAATTAATCCAATGCCCTCTCCCCCTGACTGATGGATTAAGAGGAAGTGACAGATGTCATCTGTGTTGACTTCAGCAGAGCTTTTGATTCTGTTCCACATGATTTACTCATCAACCCAAAATAAACAGGCCTCTGCCTCACGGCTCAGAGGTGGGCATGAGAAGCTGGGCGCCTTGGCTTTTTGGAGTCTTATCAGTGGGTTGTCTCTCCGCGGGGGGTCCCAGGAAAGGCTGTCTCACAGACCAGGTGACATCAAAGGGAAGTCTCCAGGAGGAAGCTGGAGAGAGGAAACAGGGCTCTCTGGAGAAGAGCTGCCTGGAGATTTCACTCCCTGGGGACTGAGGAGGCACAGATCCTGCTTCAGTCTGAGCGTGGAAACCACTTTGGGATAGGGCTCAGCCCAGACCACAAGCCTGGGTCTAATGGACAATGAGGCCGAATGGGAATTAAGTGCTGCAGGGAGCCAAGCTCTGGAGGAGAGGGAGCCCTCAGGTGACTTTGTTACTCCTGTTTTAATTGGTGCCATAATAGGGGATTTGGCGCAGGGGAAGGAGAGGGCGGCACGCTCACTGCTTTTTGGATACCTCACTTTTGCCCAGATCTTTTTACTCAGGGTGAAAGTAGGCAGTGCCAGCCAGTGGCCATTGTCAGTACCAGACAGTACCAGCCCAAGAGCCCAAAAGCCAATGTGGGGACAAGGAATAGGGTAGAGCCCCCAAATCACACTCCAACTCTGCCACTGATGCAAGGGACTGTGATTCTAGAGACCTGGGTCCCAGATAGCGATTCTAGGGACATGAGGTCGGGCCAGTGTGAGCTGTCAGGGGTTATGTTTGATTATTCATCCTTCATTCCACCTGTGTCTCCTGCAGTGAAGAGGGCTTTGGGGCACTGCTCAGTTTGCTGAGCTTTCCTGCAGTGTCTTGAATGCACCTGTGCAGAGAGTCCAGGCAGGAAAGGAAATGGGTAAAGCAAGTCAAGAAGAGAGCCGGGGAGGGGAGCCTGCCATTTACCGGGGAGAGGGAGCCCCCACTAACGGGGTCAGCACCACTTACCTCCAGCAGATTGTGGCCTTGCGGCAGAATAACTTGGTCCTGATCATCCACATTTTTGGAAAAATATTCCAAGTTTAAATTTTATGTGAAGTCTGGCAAAATTAAACATTGACAACTCCTTTCAACTGGATGGCCCACACCAAACCTGTCTGAGTCAAGTTCGGCCTACGGCAGGCCAGGTCCTCACTCCCGGCCCAGGTCTGAGGCCCATGGGTCCTGGGATGCCCTGGCTCCACCAGCGGGACAAGTTCCCAGTGCCCTCTGCCACACTCAGCCTTAGAAACAGCCAACCCTTGACCCTGGTCACTGAACAACTTCTCAGTGACTTCTGCCTTGGAATACAAAATAAATGAAGGATTGCACAAAGAAAACAAGAAGAAAATTCAGAGCATTGACCACAGGAAGGGGAAAAACCTAGTTTTTCGACTAGCCCCTGTGTTGACCAGCATCATGTGCACAGAGGAAATCAACCATAAACTGAAGTTCTGTCGGGCAGACACATCCCTGGCTTTCAGCCCACGGCAGGGCTCAAATTTCTGTCCCGCTGGGCACCCCTATTCCTTCAAATCCTGGGACAGCCTCTTCTCTTCAACCTTTTTTTTTTTTTTTTTCTTTTTGCGTATTTATAAGGCGGGCATACAGGGTGTTGTTTTGATATACACGATGTAATGGCTACTACAGTCAAGCAAATTAGCTTATCCGCCACCTCACATGATTACTGCTTTTTATGGTAAGGGCTCCTGAAATCTCTTCTCTTACTTAGCAACTTAGACGCAGATTTAAAATCTTACCATCTGAAGTCAGCTCTCCCCAATTTTTTTTGCCCCAACAGTGCTTTTAAAAATGTGAACAAATGCTAGTATTTAAAAACTGGGAAACTACACAGAGAAATCCAGATTCTCTTGAAAACGCCAAAGGCCCAGATCCCACACCACCACCCCCTCCGCCCCAGGGCAAAGACGCCAGCGCTGAGTGGTCACCTCTGTCCTTGGCAGAGGTCCTGGCCTTTCCACTTTCCCCAGCCCCTACCTGGGCTGCTTTGCTGCATGCAGGGAGGGCAGGGGTGAAGAACTCAGACTGCCCAAGCTGGGTTGCAGAAAATCTTTGTGCCTCAGTTGATCTCTCTGTAAAATGGGAGTGATGGCGTATCACCTCATAAGACTGCAGGGTGAGTCGATGAGGTAACGTGGGTGAAGTGATTAGAGCAGGACCCAGGACACAGGAAGACAGGGTGGCAGGGGGTGTCGGTGTATTCCATCTGTGGCCTGCATTAACATCAGGCAAGCCCCTCCTTAAGATCTGAGAAGCTTGAGGCTCTGTGCCGGCTTTCTCCTCTGCCTTTGTAAGCTCTCCTCCAGATCTTGTCCGAGGCTAGATTGCTGGAAGCTGATACTACATCCTCCTGCTAACAAGTGTCACATTTGTGTCTCTGGCCAGGCATCCCCCCTGAGCACCCGGGTTTCTCCATTGACAGAGAACTTCTCTGACTTCGCTGATTCTCTCCCAGCATAGCCGCCAGCCTGCTTGACATCTCCCGTGGGTGGTGCTACGGTCAGAATGTTTGTTCTCCCCCCAAATTCATACATTAAAACCTAACCCTCAAAATGATGGCATGAGGAGTGGGGCCTTTGGGAGGTGATTAGATCGTGAGAGTGGAGCCTCATGAATGGGATTAGTGCCCTTATAAAAGAGGCCCCAGAGAATTCCCTCACCCCTTCCACCATTTGAAGACACAGCAAGAAGGTGCCATCCATAAACCGAAAAGCAGGAAAGCCCTTGCCAGACACCAAACCTGCCAGCACCTTAATCTTGGACTTTCCAGCCTCCAGAACCACTGAAATAAATTTCTGTTGTCTATAGGCCACTGAGTGTTAGGTATTCTTTATAGCAGTATGCATGGGCTAATACAGAGGACTCAAAGGCACATCAGACTGAACTTTGGGTAAGTCTTGCCTCATCCCTTTCCCAGGCCTTCTTCCTTTCTCCTGATCCCTTTCAGAGCATCCGACTCCTCCATTGCCAAGTCTACGAGCTGGTCAGCCAGCTCATTACCAGGTCCTGTCCACTGGAACTCTGAATACACCTGCCCTCTGAGACCTCACCTTCATGACTCACCTGGATCCAGCTTCTGCCTCCTGTCTTTTCCTCCTACTCCAGACCATACCAATCTCTCCAGAGTGTCCCAACTGACCCTTGAAAAAGCCAATTTAATATGGGCTAAGTCTAGACTAAAGGCCTGGTTCTCCCATTGCTTTTAGGATGAGGAGCCATGTCCTTGCCTGGTCTTCAGCCCCTGTGTGTCTTGGCTCCACCCACATTTCTCTCTGCCCACGGTGAGAACTCAGGGTCTCTCTCCACCTAATGTGAGGACTCAGGGTCTCTTGTCACCTAATGTGAGGACTCAGGGTCTCCCTCTGCCCAGCGTGGGGACTTGGGGCCTCCCTCTGCTCAGTGTGGGGACTGGGGCCTCCCTCCCCCCAGCATGGGGACTGGGGTCTCCCTCCGCCCAGCATGGAGACTCGGGGCCTTTCTCCGTTCAGTGTGGGGACTCAGGGCCTCTCTCCACTCAGTGTGGGGACTCGGGGTCTCTCTCTGTCCAGTGTGGGGACTCAGGGTCTCTCTCTGTCCAGTGTGAGGACTCGGGGTCTCTCTTTGTCCAGTGTGGGGACTCGGGGCCTCTCTCCACTCAGTGTGGGGACTCGGGGTCTCTCTGTCCAGTGTGAGGACTCGGGGTCTCTCTGT
>NC_045444.1:123011720-123022768 GCF_002776525.5 Piliocolobus tephrosceles | reverse complement strand
GGACTCGGGGTCTCTCTGTCCAGTGTGAGGACTCGGGGTCTCTCTGTCCAGTGTGATGACTCAGGGTCCTTGCATGAGCTCTTTCCTCTCCTGGGAATTCCTTTCACTTCCTGGCTGACACCAGTGATCCTTGAGGTCTCCATGTGACTATCCCTTCCTCAGGAAGACTTTCCTGGCCATGATTCCTCGGCAAGCACACTTTCCTCTCCTCAAAACTCTTCCCACAATTGTAACCAAACACCAGCTTGTGTGAAGCGGGTGATTTGTCTTCCTGCTGCACTGTGAGTGCCACGGGGGCCTGGAGCACGTCTCCCTGTGTGTCACCAAACCACCAGTGCCTGACTCAGAAAAGGCAGCTCAGAAATATCAGAGGAATTGAATAATTCATCCAAATATCAAATTTCAAAAGCATAGTGCAGAAAAATATCAGTGGCTTTCATCAACCACACACTAAAACATTAGATAGGTCTAGATGCAGGCATAGTTACAAATGTGGCATCCCCACGGAGGCATGGCCCTGTCACCCTGGGCACCAGCCAGGCCACACCCTGAGTATTCTAGTTGTACCATTTTTCTTTAAAAAGATACTCTTTGAAATATGTGTGGACTGGGACATGCTCTCCTTTCTGGTGGGTAAGTTAGCCCACATCACTTAATGCAAAGCGTTGCTGCTGTTTCCACTGAAGTTTTCGGGAGCCTAGTCCTCATTACCTTCATACGGTGCCTGGCCCACTGTAGGTGTCCCCTGAGAATCCAGGCAGCAGACCAGCTACAGGGTGAGCAGTTGCAGGGAAGGAGCCTCAGGGCTGTCCCTGAAGGAGCCAACCCAGCCTGGCCACCTCCAGAGCCCACATATTGCAGGGGAACAGGAGGCGCTCAGCCCTCCTCTGGCTCTACTCAGGCAAAACAGGAGAAAAGGCATTTAACGTTAGCCTGGGGGACCTGTCAAAATGCTTTCCAGCCTTAAGCTTCTGTGATTTTAAAATTATCTTGGGCTAAATGGCCAGAACTCAAAGGAGGGATTGGGAGGGTTGGGGGATGCGTACAGCCAGGACCCAGCCAGTCCTGGAACTGGACATAAAACAGCCAATTGCAGGAAGAGAATCGGGAGGCCGTGCTGGGATTCAGCGGTAAGAGGAAATGAAACCAGGGAAATTATTTAATACCGGTATTTCCTCATCATAACTTTTTGCTTCTTTGAACCACCCTATGGGCCAATCTCCCTGAAATCTTGCATTGAAGGAGGAAGTGGGTGGAGGAGAGGCGGTTGCTGGGGCATTTGGCTCTGCCTCAGGGTGACAATTCCAAAGCGTGTCCCCACCAAGCCCTGTCTCCAGAGCTGGGAGCATTCCAAAAGGCAAACCCAAGGCCAGAGCATGACTCCCCAATGCAGGAGAGAAGATGGATGACTCCCACAGTAGCTGAGACACCACCTCCCGAGCCAGCCACCTCCTGCTGGTGGCCTGAAAAAGACAGAACCAAGACATGAGGGATCTGGTGGCATTTCCTGGACGTCTGAGGCTTAGGGGTTCTGTGTGCACGGTAGAGAGGGGGTCCCAGCTCCCAAACTCCAGCAACAGTGAGCAGAGCTGCACAGGTTGCCCAAGCAGAGGAAGGAGGTCTGTCCTCATGCGGGGGCCTGCTCGTCTCACACCTTCAGTGCGTGGGCTGAGGATGAGGCCTCAGGCTGCAGTGAGCACGCTGTACGCAGACACTAATGCCGGCTTTGCCTTTGCCCAGACCTGGATAGTCACTCAGGTGTGGGGTCAGCGCTGAGGCACTGGCTGTTTCCTGGAAGCACAAGTACCCTCAGGCCTCCCTCCCTCTACAGGAGGATGAGACCAAATATTCCAGTGCTCCAGTGGCTCTGTGTGCCAAAGGAAACATAACTGCCACTTGGAGCATAACTGAAGGGGTGACAAATTCTTTAGGGGATATTTGGGTTGCAAGGACTATCCTTTTAAAAACAACAAAATGCCATGATCTTTTGCTTTTATCATGATGGCACATGGTGGGGGAACCACGTTTTCATTTACTTGTTGGGTACAGAGTTGCTTTCATGTTTCTCCTTCTCACACAGGTCCAAGTGCCCAGCCTCCCTCTGTCACTTCCCCATTGCCCTGTCAGAGCACTCAGGCTTGTCCCCAGGGAGCTCCATGGGCTCCCCGCAGGCCCTCTGAGGGGCCTCCCATCCCATGGGAAATGCCCCCCGTCAGCCTCACACAACTTGCTTTGCCTCTGGCCACTCTGATCCGCCCCCACATTTGCAGTGCTTAATTATGTGTGGACTCCTGTGCTTGCTAGTTCGAAAAAGACCCTGAAAATAATCCAACTTAACCTCTTCATTTTAGAGATAAAGACCGTAAATTAAGCAGGTAAGCAACGTAAGTTCCACTCAGGGTCAACCCAGACATGTAATGGAGGAATAAAAATTGACCCCCTCATCTTCCCATCACTTTCTGCCACACCATGATGGCATGTGACTGTTTCATGTGTATGTCAGATACCCCATGGACTTGATAAGGGGCTTTGGCAATGTTTTTAAAATAGAAATAATAAGGAAACACTACCACATAAATGGAGTTGCATCCTGGATTTCAGAGAAATGCTTAGGTGAGGGGAAGAGGAGTCTTGGGATCCAGGAAATGTCCCTCTACAGCCCTGCCCACTACCCAAAGCCTCGCCTGCCCCACAGCCCCGGTGCTGGGCTCTGAGATGGAGGGACTGTGTGTGGTGGTCCTGCCAGGCGGATGGAGCGATTCGCTGGTGTGGCTCTCAGGTTATGACCCTCCCTGTTGTGGGTCCCAGGGGGCAGGTTATTGGAATCGCAAACTCCCAGATGTCTGGCTCTGCCATGGCACCGTCAAACTTGCCATGGCACCGTCCCCTCCAAGCTTCTGCTTAGGGGCCGTAACCTGGAAGAATTGCTGAGGCCAGCCCTGCCTCTCACCCAGGGTATTGACGATCATTGTGAAGACCATAATGTTTGCCATTAATCCATCAAGATGAGGCAACATAACAGCACTATTCCTGTCCATAGAAATAAATAGAAAGGAACTGATATCCTCATCTCTGGATGTGATGGGGCTACATGCTTTAATTGTCGAAGTGCGTCTGTACACTTGATCTCAAGAGGGGAGAGCAGTGAAGAGGGAAATGGTCAACTTTTTTGTTTTCATAAGTAGCATGGTAGATTTTTTTAATGATTAAATGATTTTTTTCCAGATTTGATAAAAATGAAAGGAATTTTTGTTTTCTGTTTCTGTTGGACTGATTTAAAGAAGAGATGATATTAAAAAGATAAATAACAACAACAAACAACAAGCAAAACAGTAACTGGGAAAGCTTCTAGAAAACTAAGAATGTCTTTTCATCTCCCATCCTAGCTGAATCCCCTGCTCTGTCTTCTGCACTGATTTTCTCTTTCCTTTGTACCTCAGACAGAGTTCTGCCTAGTTCTATTTTTATATCTTTACAAGACACAAGATTAAAGCCCACTCCCCATTTTAGGACTCAAATGACACTTTCAATATTTGACTTTTTTTTTTTTTTTGGTCTGTCGAGCTAAGAATAATTTGTGGGAGCCCAACCCAGCTGTTTGTGTAAAAAAAAAAAAAAAAAAAAAAAAAAAAAAAGACATGGAAATAATATTCCAAACAACCACAAAGCATCAGCCATCTCCAGCAAAGGAGCTGGCATGCAAGTCCAGATATCTTCCTCACCTGGCCACCCGCATGCTGGCCTGGGAGCTCGCAGCATTCAGCAAACAGGTTCAGTCTTGACAGGATGAGCCTGCCTGTATTTCATAGCTGGGTGGCAGTCAGGCCACTGGTGCAATTCTGTGTCTCACGCTCTGGGGATTGTTCAATGTGCCTCAGCCCTCCTACCGGAGAGCTTATTTATGAGACAGGTATGTACTTGGGCAAACACAGAAAGCAATGCAGAACACAATTAGAAAAGCAAATCTTTCACCTTTTCTATTTAGAGCTGGGGGTGAAGAGGAACGTGTGTACCTTTGTCTTAAGATACACAGAGACACCATCAGTCTGGAGGAATTACTAAAATGAATTTATTTAGAAGACACAAACTCCTGGTATAAATTTTGTGAATTTGGAACTTCATTTTTAGATCCAAAGTAAAGTAATCTTGGGTTCTAGCCTAAGGGGATTCCAGCAGTTCTGTATTTTTATACCATTCCGTCCAGAGCAGGAGTGGCAGCCCAAGGAGCCATGGAGCCTGGACCTCTATTGCGGATCTCCTTAACACCACTTTCCCTGCAAATAACCTTCCTTGTTAATTGGGGCTTGTTGGGTACTTGTTAGTTAACCCCACAAAGTCATCTTAGCTGTCCAACCAAACATCAAGAAATTCTAATCTAAATTAGAATTTTAATTAATTATTTAAGTTTCATTGCTATTCTATTAATAGAAGACAGATGCACCCCTAAAAGCTACCACCACTAATCTAAGAAATCCCCCATGATTCTTTTTCGAGAAATTACTGCACTAGACCCTCAAATCTGTGACTGTGACATTTCACATCGATATAGTCGGGCGGATCTATTTTCCCAGAGTACTTCTTTAGGAGGACCATTCAGAAAGTTTTATAAAGCCCTGCTAGAAACAGGAAGAGGGAAAGTCATGAAGAACTGATGGAAACAAATTCCTACTAATGTGTTGCCTGAAATTAGCTACCCTTGAAGATGCTCTCCAGCAACCTAAGGATGGTACTTTAAGAATATCTCTTACCAAATACCTAGGTCCTAAATGGAAGCAAATGTTGATTTACTCCTTTGATGATAATGTGTACAAATTCTGTAAATAATTCACATTCTTATGGCTATTATGTTGTAAAGACCACCCAGGTTGATGAATAGAAGTTTTTAGCTGGAAGAGAAATAGCAACTGTGGCTTGGAGGCTAAATTCCATTGCAGAAGCTCAGGACTAAGCAACATCCTCCAGGAGACATGGGGTACCTGAGGGTGGGGAACCGGGAGGTCACGAACGTGCGTTCGGAAACCCATGGCAGTGACACTGAGTGGCTGTCCAGCCCACTCCAGGCTTGTGTGAATATTGTGTTTATCCTTAACCCTCAGAGCAATTAGCCAAAGTTCAGTGAGGAGTGGAAATCTGGGGCAAACACCAAAATAATATATTTAGAGGGAATAACCTCAAAAATGCAGCAAGCTGCATCTCTCCGTATCTCCGTAGAAACTATTGTGCTTTGTTTTTTCTGAACGAAGGGATTTTCCTGCCTTTGCATCTCTAACCCTGTTTTGTTTTGTTTTCCACTTTTTGGCAAAGAAGGAAGAATCTGCAGGCCTTATTAAAGCACTGATAAATGCACGCAGCCCCTCTCTTTTGTCTCTCGGCCAAGGGGTCTGCTCTGGGGGTCTGTGAGCTGACTCAGCAACCGCACACAGTAATTCTCTCCAAGAGAACAGTCAATGGTCAGCAGCTTCATATTTGTGGTCAAAATGAAGCGCTTAAGAAATGTCTACAGCTAATGAAGTACAGCTGACACACAGAAGCATTCGTGAATGGGATGTGTTGGTGATTTTCACGAAGCATTTTTGTACTTGCGGAAAGAATTTCCATGATTTTCATTTGGGGTTCTTTCTGACAGCCCTGGGAGTGAATTCAGTAGCATGGTATTCTTTCAGTACCAATAGCTAAGAAAATCGAAGGGCTGTAACTTAGGAATCTGAGGCATATTCAAAGCCAAAGGTGTACAGCCCAACAAAGCAATTATACAATTCCTCAGCTCTGCAGGCTTTGGCACAATCTCCTTTTTCAAACCGTGACATAAATGAGAAGAGACAGAAAAGGTGCCCAACAGACAGTGACACCAGGTTGCAGTTGGGTTTTCTCCTCCTGTCCTTACCCATGAACTTGTATCTTAATAGTCTAACAGAGATTTTGAAGAATTGCGTGTGTGTCCCCTGATATAGTAAGAACGAAGATAAATCTCTTCTTTTCTGCTAATGACACAGTTTTATTATCATGAACTAGGAGTGATCTCAAAAGATCTGACCACAGCCGGGAAGAATGAATCAAGCTGAATTACGTTAAACCAAAACCATTGTTTTTGCAGACACTCTCCACAACTTATAGGTCCACTCTGTAAGTTCATGAGCTAGTTGATGTGTTAAGCTCGGTTGTCCTGGTGAGAGCCTCCACATCCTTAGCTGCTCCAAGACACGTAGGAGAAGCTATCTTCAGAATCTTCCTAGGTCTCCAATGACAACAGTTGGTAAGACTTACACTCTAGATGTTTCAGGTCCTAACTGTCTCTACTGGACTCCATAAAGTATGGAACTCTGGGGTCTCACTAAGAACAAGATTTAAAGTCAGACCAGTTCCAAAAATACGTCCTGAAGAGACTCTTAGATTTTGCCTGTGATGGCCCTCCCCAGGACAAGGAAGGCAGCCTCCCCTTGGGACACCACTCTACGGACTTCTCAGCATTGGAAGGAGCTGGTGGGTCCTGCCAGCCCACCCCTGGATTTCCTAGTACACCAGCTGTGCTGTCAGTCATGTGGAACTGCAGACCTCAGGCCTTTCCGGGGAGCTCCAAACAGGTCCCAACTAAAAGAAGTGACGTTGAGCCGTGGACACAGCTGCCCTGTGTCTCTCTGGCTTCTCTCAGATTAATCTTTGGATCACATTATATCAGAGGCTGCATATTTGGACCACAGAAATTTAACCTAATCCAGGATCTAATTTACTGAGTTACACTTTCATGCCATTGCCTGGCCTTTGGTTTATTGCAAGAAATTGTCATAAGAAAATAGCTCTTAGATTTGTTGTAAAAACACTATTTAGGCCTTTTCTCATTATGTTATCCATTGTCCTGCAGTGGAATTCTGGTTTTAATAATTCATTGCTAGAGAAAATTGAGTCAACCCTGAGGAACTGAAATACTTCCTATTTTCTGAAAATGGACACCATGTCATATAACTTTTGGCCCCATTTTTTTTTTTTCCTCTATTTTCTGGGATGCTCAGAAACAAATGCAATGCCCATTCTCAATGTATTGTTCATTCTGAGGAATATGTTTTCTTCTTCTGTTTCTGTGTTCTTGCTTTCTAATTTATTTGCTATAGTGTTAACCTTTGGAGCCAAAGGCCCTACATCACAGCCAAACTTTTTTGAAAATAGTGTACTTTTAAAAGTAGCCATTTACAGTAACTTCTAGATTTATGTAATTAGTGGTGAGAAGCAGTGAAGATAACGTGCCATTTCTGCTCTTCTTACAGGGACTCCTACAGGTAATTCCTACTCTTCATATTTGTTCTCTGCTAAACCAGAGGAGACACATCTTGCTCTAGAGTTCCCCAGAACCTGCTCTTCTGGGTCAACTTCCTACTGTCTTATTCTTCCATCTTTTCTCCACCTAGGCCCAAAGCACAACCAAGGTCACTTTGTTTCTTGAGCTGAGTTCATGCTGGAGCATGTGAGTATATATTTGCTTCCACAGCCTTCTGAGTCAGCCACATGGACTGAGATGTAATAGAGTTGCTCCCTGCTGGAATGGGTCTTGTGTATTTCCCATAGGCTGGCGATGTCTGATTTTCCAGTGGTTTACAGATCTTCACATGGAAGGGCAAGCTTCTGTTGGGGCTTCCTGGCTGAAGCACTTGCTCGAATTCAATGGCTGATACCTGCAGGTACAAGACCAGTCCATGGAAGCACATTGATATTCTATAAGATACTGAATTTTTCTTACCCTTAAAATATTACTATTGGCCCAGTGCAGTGGCTCAAGCCTGTATTCCTAGCACTCTGGGAAGCAGGCGGATAACAAAATCAAGAAATGGAGACCCTCCTGGCCAACATAGTGAAACCCCATCTCTACTAAAAACACACAAAAAAATTAGCTGAGTGTGGTGGTGGGTACCTGTAATCCCAGCTACTCAGGAGGCTGAGGCAGGAGAATGGCTTGAACCCAGGAGGTGGAGGTGGCAGTGAGCCAAGATCACGCTGCTGCACTCCAGCATGGTGACAGAGCAAGACTCCGTCTCAACACAAAAGAAAATTACTATTAGCAGTTTGCGTCAAAATGATTGCATTCTCAGCAGATTACGGAATATCCTAGAGGTGTGTTGCTCCAGAGTCTATTTCAATGAAAATTCAAGAGGAGTATGGAATAGCCCCAAATATAGTCTCTACCAACAGTCCATGAAACTATGTATGAAGCTATCCTGGGAGGTCAGACAGGGTGGGGGGTCCAGGGGAAGAAGGGAATTGAAAAATTATGTCATTACTTAAAGACTGCACTGCAGTGTCATAAATGCTGTTAGCAGCTCAGGCTCCCCTCACCTCCACATCTTAGGAAGAGGTCTCAGAACAGATATTTGGTTGCACAGTAAATCCAATGAAATGTTGCCTCCAAGAGACTCATTAAACAAAATGACTCGGAAAAATGAAAAAGCAAAAGCATATATCAGTCATTTAGGCAAAATGAAAAGAGGGACGGCACTATCATTGCATTTAAAGCTTGACTTGGTCATTTTATGGTAATTAAATATACAATCCAAGACAAAGACATCATAGCCATGAACCTTCATTGCTTCGTGATATAGCTCTGAATTATACCAAGCAAATCCTATACAAATATCAAGAGGAAATGGACAGAAATACAATTGATGTAGAACTTAACCCAGCATTTCCATGTGTTGAGAGGCAAGGAAACACACAGTATAAAATCACTTGGAGAAAAAGGCCCCGCCATGGCAATCCCATGGCCCTGAGTGCAGTGGGCTTTCCTGCTCCAGCCCTGGTGCTAAAGCAATGTGGAGGCCCTGCAGCTTCCTCTACACTTCCACACTGAGAAGCAGGGTTAGTTTAAAAAAGGAATTACAGTTCTGGAGGGAAACATTAAATCCCTGGAAGTTAGACTTTCCTAGTGAGTAACTGAAGAGAAAGTGCCTTAGGAGTGAGTGCCCTATGGGGCCCTTATGGGGCCAGTCTACCCCCAGGCCTACCCTATCTCCCCAGCAAGCCCCCAGTGGTTGGGAGTACCAGGAGCCTGCCAGCCCTGCAAAGCCCTCCCTCCCCTCACCTGCTGGTCTCCCTCTCCTCTCCAGGCACTCAGAGAGCCTCCTCAGGGGAGCTCTCAGGCCTTCCTGGGAGGGAGGAGAGACCTCAGATAGCACTTCCTGCAGCAGGGTCCAGCGGGAGGTGGGATGTGGGTCAGGTCTGGGGGAGTACCTGGATTGGTGATTCCAGGTGTAATCAAAGGAGATGGGTTGGATGTCTTTCCTCAAAGATGAGTGTGACCTGAGCCAAGTCCCTTTTTCTATCTTTGATTTTCAAATACCTGGCCTGTTCTCAAAGTAATTTTATAAAGAGGGGAAAAAGGAAAGAATGGTAATACACCCAATGAAAGATTAAAGTACTACTATAATAACAAGAGAGCTCAAGTCTCCTGCTAAAAATCTAAAGACCCCCAGTGGCTTCCTGCCTTGCCAAAATCCTTCCAAAGAAGATCAGCTCCTCCTTCAGTCACTGGCCCATCCTTTCCCACTTCTCTCCAGCCACACTGACTTCTGCTTTCTCTCCACACCTCCGGGCACCTGCATTTGCTGTTCCATTTGCCTGGAATACTCTTCCTGCATATCTTCCCATGGCTCCCTCTGTCACTTCACCTTCCATGGCCACTATGTCTAAAATTATAGCCTTCCCAACATACACACACACACACACACACATACATACACGCTGACCTACTTCCTTCTTACTTGCTCTGTTCTTCTTAGCATTTAGCACAATTCAACATTTTAGTTTTTATTTATTTTGTTTTCCATCCTTCCAACCACACTGGAATATAAGCTCCATGAAGAAAGAGATTTTATATGGTTTCCTTTTTCCCCAGCATCTAGATCAGTACTAGGCACATGGTAGCCCTAAGCACATGGTAGCACTCAAGAAATATTTGCTGAACAAATGAAGAAGCTTCCTGTAGACCTGAGATATGTGCATACACCCTTATTATCATAGTGCTTAGACACTTGCATCTCTGTTTGTTTTCCTCTGTTCCTGGCCATTGAATAGTCTTGACCCAGAGAGACACCATTTTAGAATGGAAGGCACTGCTTGAGAATAAGAGAGACCTCATTTCTCATGATCTCACTGTGCAGGACTCAGGTAATTTCCCCAAACTTCTCTGGACAATTCCTCACTCAATTGTAAATAACAATTATAAAAAAGGAAAACAGCTATCACCTTGAGCACTTATTAATAAATCAGACACTCTGCTAATTACCTCCTGATGTTCCTGCAGGAAGCTCAGGAGGTGAATACTGTCATTATGTTATTTTATAGATAAGGAAATGAATTCTCAAAGACAGTAAGTCCTTTACCCAAGAGCCACAGCAGAGCAGCAACACAGCTGGAGCTTAAACCAAGGCAGTCACATCCCAGTGTCCACACAATTGTTACCAGACAATGTGACGTTCCTGAGAAAGGGGTCATTTGGGCTAATGCCCTTTCCAGCTCTAAGAATTTCTCTCTGCCCAACTGTTCAGCTACCAACCCATCCATCCTCCTATCCACCCACCCATCTGTCCATCTACCCCTGACTCATCCATACATCCATGCATTTATTCATCCATCCATCCATCCATCCATCCATCCATTCTATCCATGACTCATTCATCCACCTATCCACCCACCTATTCATCTATCCATCCTATGCATCACTTATCCATCCACCTATCCACCTATCCATCCATCCATCCATCCATCCATCCAATCCATCACTTATCTATCCACCTAACCACCCACCCATTTATCCATCCATCCCTGCATCCATCCATCCTATTCACCACTCATCCATCCACCTATCCACCCACCTATTCTTCCATCCACCCATCCTATCCATCACTTATCCATCCACCTATCCACCCACCTATTCTTCCATCCATCCATCCTCCATGCATTTATTCATCCATCCATCCATCCATCCATCCATCCATCCATCCATCCATTCTATCCATGACTCATTCATCCACCTATCCACCCACCTATTCATCTATCCATCCTAT
>NC_045444.1:123011549-123011620 GCF_002776525.5 Piliocolobus tephrosceles | reverse complement strand
TCCATCCAGTCCATCACTTATCCATCCACCTATCCACCCACCTATTCATCCATCCATCCATCCTATCCATC
>NC_045444.1:122985045-123011539 GCF_002776525.5 Piliocolobus tephrosceles | reverse complement strand
TCATCCATCCATCCATCCTATCCATCACTTATCCATCCACCTATCCACCCACCTATTCATCCATCCATCCTATCCATCACTTATCCATCCACCTATCCATCCACCCATTCATCCATCAATCCATCCACCCATCTATCCATCCATCCATCCATCCATCCATCCAGTCCATCACTTATCCATCCACCCATTTTTCCATCCATCCATCCTATCCACAACTCATCTATCCACCTATTCACCCACCCATTCACCCATGTACCCACCCACTCATCCACTTATCCACACATTCACTTGTCCACCCACCCATCTGTCCATTCATTCATTCATTCACTCATCTATCTAACCATCCATCCATACACAAATCCACTATCCACCTATCACCCATCTACCCACCAACTCATCTATAATATTTACCCACATATTCATTCATCCATCCATCCATCCATCCATCCATTCACCTATATATCCATCCAACCATCTATTCACATATCCATCCATCCCTCTATTCTACCACCTTCCTTCTGACAGAAAATTGGCCAGAAAAACAAATAAACAAACTAACAAACATGAAATTTAACCAGGCAAGAAATACAAGAGCTAATATTTGGTGGGAGGAGAGTAAGGGAAACATATTTTCAGTACAGAAAGTGTGGAAGCTGACCATGCCTTAAAATGTATTCAATGTCTAGATACATTTTTTTAAATTGAGGATTAGATTGGCAAAGCAACACAAAATACAGTTTAAAAGGGCAAGCAGAAATCATGACCGTCCACTGCCAGTGTTTACCATGGGTGGTGGCAAACACATGCTCCACTCTCTACCCTGCACCGCCTGCTCGGGGGAAGCCTCAAAAGTGAGAGGCACATGGCCCCTACCTCAAAGAGCCTTCAGTTCTTGGAGTTCTTGGAGGGGAGGAAAAACATGCTTGGTCACATGAAAAGATGGCAGGGAGGGGTGGGAAGGAATGGCACAGGTAGCGAGAGCAGAGACAGAAGGTGACATGTTGGGAAGGCTGGAGGACAGTGCTGGGTCTTTATAGAAGCGGGGAGACCTCCTAACTTGGAGATGGGCTGCCCCAAGGACATCGCTTTGCTGGGCACTTGGAGAGGGAAGCCTGGCTACCAGCAGTCCTTATTCCTGCCAGTCCTCATCCTCACCTATAGTAGCAGGAACCAAAAGGCTGGGGAACAGACCCCCAGCACGTTCCCTGTCACCACTCACACAACCCTCAGGAGCATGAGAGGAGAGGCATCCACTCCATCCTCACTCACTAAAGCCAAGTCCCAGCCTGGGTGTGCCCAGTAGCTGCTCTGTGCCAAGGGTCCCAGTGCAGAGGTCAGAGTCCCGTGTCCACTCCATACCTGGGCTTCAGTGTGTGTTTGCTGTTCTGTTTCACTTGTTTTTCTGCCCATCACTAGGTGACCCTTATATCCTGCTGAAAGCATGGGAGTTCAAAATAATACCCTCACCTTTCTTTTGTGCATATATTTTTTATAGTCTTTTAGAGTAAATAAATATTACTAAAGTTTGCAATTAGATATTTTCCTTGCAGCACAGACTTGGATTCCTTTAAGGGCTGGGGTCTCAACAGCCCCTTGGACCTCTTCTCATCTTTGAGCTACTGGGCCTAACACACTTTGGCCCTTAGAGGACATGCTGTAGTTGTGTGTGTGTTTGTTTTGCTTATTCTTAAAAGCAGCTTTATTGAGATTTATATGCATACCATACAATTCACCCATTAAAATTGTACAGTTCAATGCATTTTTAGCACATTTGCAGATAAGTTTCATCATCACCACAGTTAATTTTAGACACTTTCAACACCTCAAAAAGAAATCCTGAACCCTTCAGTTGTCAACACCTTACCCCTCTTAAGCAACCACTAATCTCTTTCTCTGGAGATTTGCCTATTCTGGGCATTTCATATAAATGGAATCACGCAATCTGTGGTCTTTAGTGACTGGCTTCTTTCACTTAGCATAATGCTTGCAAGGTTCATTCATGCAGTAGATTTATCGGTACTTTATCCCTTTTTATGGCTGAATAGTATCTCATTGAATGGATATAACGTGTTTTATGTAACTATTCATCAGGTGATAGACATTTGGGTTTTTTATTCTTTATGCCTGTTACGAGTAATGCTGTCATAATGTTTTTGTACAAGTTTTTGTGTAGACCTGTTTTCACTTCTCTTGGATATACCCCAGGAGTGGAATTGCTAGGTCACATGATAATTCTGTGTTTAATCATTTGAGGAACTTCCAGACTATCTTTCAAAGTGGCTGCACCATTTTCTATTCCCTCCAGCAGTGTATGAGGGTCCTGATTTCTCCAGGTCTTCACGAACTCCTGTCACTGTCTGACGTATCGGTGTGTTTTGAGTGATGCCCCACGATATCTAAGGATGAGAGAGTCCCACAGAACGTGAGAAGTGATAACTCGCTGGCTTCCCTGCAGATCCCACTTGCCATATCCCAGCAGTAGCTTCCCAGATTCCCGCTGCCATTCATCCCTTCCTCAGCTTCTTTCCTTGGATCCCAGTTCACGCTTGGAGCTTATCCCACTTTTGAAAGCTCCTGTGTGCATCTGACTCTGGGTCAGTCCTGACCTTGTCCTCACCAGCGCACTGTGAACGTGGGCACACACACAGCCCACGTGACTAACCAGCAAGGTGGGCTTCCCCCCAGCCACTCCCTACCCTGCCACATACACACCCACAAGCGGAGAAGGCATGAACAATGCTAAAACCCAGCAAATGCTTTCATCTGAACAGGCAATAGCTCTGTACTGGGCTGAGTCTGAGTGGATAGAAGAGGAACGAGAGAAGGAAGTTGCAGGGTTCTGCTGACAAAGCACAGGTAAGACTTTCCATCCATGGTGATGTTAGCTGGGGGGCAAGGCAGGCGGGGCTCTCAGGCTACAGTATTCTTTCCTGTTTAGCCACCTTGGTGAAAGTTCACGGATAATGCTGACTGAATTATTTTGCAAAAGGAATTCAAACTTTCTGGATTTTACTATCAACTTGAACTGTGTATCATGTTTCCTCTTTTAAAAAGCATTACTGCTCATAGGATTTTTTTAATGGAATTATCATTGACCTCTGGTTCAATTAGACTGTTTGTATGAACTTTTGACAAAGTTACAAAGGAGCATTGCCCGGCACCCTCACACATGGCCCCACAGTGACCAGGGCCACCTGTGACCGGGCTGCCCTAGTAAAGGGAGGAATCTGGAAACAAAGAGAACGGTCCTAATCCATGAGAAAATTGGACCGCAGCCTTTCCCAAGGAATATCCTTCAGAGCAGTAATTCCACAGGCCGGCAATAGGTAGTAAGTAACCAAGAGCCCAGTGCTCAAGCAGGCTTATAAATCACTGATTAAACACAGTTTAAGTAGGTTTATTTACAGCAGCTTTTTTTTTCTTTTAATTTTTAATACTGAAATGTGAATTATGAATCTCCAAGAGGAGAATATAATATGTGCTGTTTCCGAAACTCATCTGACCACAAACTGTATTTTAAAGAATGTCTGGTAGGACTGCGTTTTCATGGAACCCACTTTAACACTAAATTTCATATTAGTAATAGAAACTGGAGACAATGAAAGTTCATGACACTTTCCAAGTGAGAAGATAGAGTCTGTCCTTCTTGTGCTTGGATCTCAGCCTAGCTGCTCTGTTCTGTCTATGTAGTGACTGTATAACATATAACATATTTGACGTAATTCTATTGCTTGAAGAATAGTGATGCCCTGATTTTGTAAACTTCGTAAGGTATCATCGTATGGATACAGGGTTTTGTGTCAAATACCATGCTTTGTAAAGAAACAAGTTTCTTCTCCATCATGCAGTTTAGAGTGTTCCTCCCCATCCCTGCGATTTCTGCAAATGCCATTCAGAGTGGGAATATAGGAAAGCAACATTGTTACCTCGGGGTGCAATCACAGCCTTTAGGTGTCTTTCCCAGGAGGGTAGGATCAATAACTGACAAGAAACGTGAGAAGTTTCATTTTATTAGTGGACAGTAGCAGGCAAAGCTATGGCTCTCACTGCTCATTTCCCGGGTGGCTCCAACAGACCAGTTCCCGTGGGTCCCAGCCTGTCCAGGAGAATGGCTTCCAGAGTTGACCAACCCAGAGACATCCATGGGAAACAGCATGGAAACTTGTCAAATAATGAAACTGATAGATGATACAAAACTGGGAAGACAGACCAATGTACTATGTGACTGTATTCATTTCCTTGACTGTTGTAAAAAAGCACCACAAATGGGTAGCTCAAAGCAACAGAAATTTAGGCTCCCACAGTTCCGGGTGACAGAAGTCTGAAATCAACGTGTCTGCAGGGCCACCTTAGGGGAGGACCCTTTCCTGCCTTTTCCTGGTGTCTGGGGGCTGCCAGGAATCTTCGGCATTCCTTGTCTGGCAGCTCCATCACTCCAATTTCTGCCTCTGTCATCACGTGGTGTCAATACCTCCTGAGTGTCTCTGTCTCTGTGTCCATACTTCCCTCTTCTTCTTCTTTTTTTTTTTTTTTTTTTTTTTTGAGATGGAGTCTCACTCTCTCCAGGCTGGAGTGCAAGTGGCATGATCTCGGCTTACTTCAACTTCCGCCTCCTGGGTTCAAGCAATTCTCTGCCTCAGCCTCCCAAGTAGCTGGGATTACAGATGCCCAGCACCACGCCTGGCTAATTTTTGTATTTTTAGAAGAGACGAGGTTTCACCATCTTGGCCAGGCTGGTCTAGAATTCCTGACCTCATGACCCACTCACCTCGGCCTCCCAAAGTGCTGGGATTATAGGCATGAGCCACCGCGCCCGGCCCCATACTTCCCTCTTCTTATAAGGACACCAGTCATTGGATTAGTGCCCACCCTGTTCTGGTATAACCTCATCTTAACTTGATTACATCCACAAAGACCCTATTTCCAAATAAGGTCACATTCACAGGTATGGGGTTGAACGTGGAACATGTATTTTGGAGGGACATAACTCAGTACAATGACCAAGGGAAAGTCTAGAAACATCTTGGTAACTGGAGCAAAGAATAAATGTAGAGAAAGACATTCAATAGTGATCATTAAAAAATCTGCACTTGGGTTCAAAAATACACTTAAATGTGTACAGAGTGAAAAAGATGTGACTGAGAGAAGCATGCATGTGAGAAAACTTAGGCAACTTCAACAGCTGCAGAGGTGCTAGGGACTGAGCCATCTCGTGCTGGTTAACAATGCCCTGAGTGTGATGTCTGGATCACCTCAGCTCCATTCCAGAAAATCCAAATCCAAAGTGCCAGGTTTAGTTACAAACACCAGGCCTTAAGGACACTGGCAGACTGGAGAAGGTTCAAAGCACATGTCCAGGAAAAGTTCAAAATCCACCATATATGAGAAGCCATGGAAAGAAAAGATGATGAGAAGGAGAGGGGGAAAACCCGAGACTTCAGGAGAATGAGAGAACCATCTTCAAACACTTACAGGGCAGCCATACAGAGCAGGGTGTGGACTAATTTCCTGTGCCTGCAGATTTCGGGTCAATGGCAACAGGGGCTGTGTGGGTGCTTCAAAATACATTCCAATTTGGGAGCTGTTGAAATAGAAGAGCCTCATATGGGAATTCATGGAGAGAGGGCCTCCATCCCCAAGAGGCTGGCGTTGTCTTTGATTCAGGAAAGAATCAAACTTGGAGACTGGAATTGGGAAGGCTTCCTGCTTTAATTGGAGAAGGCTCTCAGCACTGCTCTCTCACAACGCTGGACTCACGCCTTCCATCCCTGGGGCTCAGGGCTGCAAATTCAGCTTAAATAATCAAGACACTTTCCCCCAACTTGGAGAGGGGCAGGGGAGGAGGAAGTAAAGAACCCAGGGAGAGGATGCAGGGAGAGTTCTAGAAAGCATGAAGATTTCCAAATGCATGCAAATGCATGCATACAGAGGTACATAAATAATAATTTGGATCTGCCTGAAAGTTACCACCTACCTCCTATCTGTTGGGCATCTTGGGATTCTGGGTAAGATGTTGGTTTGTTGCTTACATTTTAAAAAACCATTGAGTCCTAGAGAAATGAACTAAATCTAACCATATACAGCACAGTAGAATATCAAATACATGAATGAGAAAAATATTAAAAAGTGAATGAATGGATGAGAGAGTAAGGGAGTGAGGGAACCCCTTCCTCCGGTGTGCACGTGAAGATGGGAATTAAAGAGAAAAGGTGTGGTTGGAATCTCTGGGCCCACATAGAACCTGCCCAAAGCAACATGGGGCTAAAGTGTTCCCTGCCATGAACTCTGGCTTAGACAGGTGGACTCCCAGGAAGGGAGCCCAGGTAACCACCACGAAGTCATTAGCCACTTTGAGTCCCTGGCTGTCACATAAGACATCCTTGGGTAGACTTCACTCATTTAAGGCCAGGAACTTACTCTCATGCATGATTTCTTTTAATGTAATTTACTTGTTCTCTTTAAACTTTTTTAACTCTCAGCCCCTTTTCCTCTCATGGCATCTCTTCCCAGCAATGCAACAGAGCTTCTATTTCCTGGCAGATGGACCGTGAGCTTGGGCCAGAGAATCTGGTGCTGAGCTGCTGCAGTCAGCTGAGCTGCTTATGTAACCTGCAGGCTCTCCCGGGAGGACCATGCCGTGAAAGGCAGCTCTGGTTTGCTTCCCCTCAGATGATGTTTATATGGCCTTTTGGTCAGAGAAGAAGGAAAGATAATCCCCCTGACCCTCAGGCTGGGGAGACACAGATCGGCCTTTGCTGAGGGTAGCACAGCAAATGAGGACGCATCTCCCAGCAGGCGACGTGCCCTGGTCCTGTGACTCATGCCCTTTATCCTAGTAAGTGATCTGGCTCCGGCAGACTGCCCTAGGGAGCCTTGCCTGGACAAGGAGCACCTCGTGATGGTCTGCCCTATGCAACCCACTGCTGTTTCTGATGAGGTTAAGCTGGATTCAAATGCTAGGTGGCAGGGCCTCGCCTTGCACGACGGTTTCTTACCCCACAATATTCATCTCAGGGGTGAGCAGGCTAGCAGCATTCTTGGACGATGTGCCCATTCTGGTGGGATGGTAAATGCTTGGGGCCTGGACTCTGAAGATCTTCATGAGGTCACTCCTGCATGACTGTCCTGAATAGGCGAGGCAGTCTGCCTGATGCAGCCACCCACTTTCTAGGGTCAGTGACCCATCTGCGGCTCCCAGCTTGGGAGTCCTAGATGCTTAGATTAGGTTCTTCTTCTCTCTTAGGGTCAAACACAAACAAAAATGCTGCAAGACGCAGCACATCAGGGGCATCCCAGGGCCTGAACATTCTTACTCTGACGAGGGCCGGCTCCAGGCAACTGTCCACCATGCCTTAAAAATCAGGAGTCTGCACACTTTTTCTGTAAAGGGCCAGGTATTAAACCTTTCAGGTTCATGGGCCACATGTGGTCTCAGATGCAACTACCCAACGCTACTGTTGTGGCATGAAAGCAGCCATAGACGCTTTGCAAATGAATGGGCACAGTGACATTCCGATAAAACTTCATTTACAAAAACAAGCCATGGGCTGGATTTGGACTATGAGTTTTACTTTGCCAACACCTGGTTTAAATTAAATCTGAACTTCCCTCAGAGAGGGACATATATTTCTAAGTTCTTCTTCTTCTTCTTTTTTTTTTTTTTTTTTTTGAGACAGAGTCTTGCTCTGTCACCTAGGATGGAGTGTAGTGGCACAATCTCAGGTCACGGCAAATTCCGCCTCCCAAGTTCAAGCGATTCTCCTGCCTCTTGAGTAGCTGGGATTACAGGCACCCACCATCACACCTGGCTGATTTTTGTATTTTTACTAGAGACGAGATTCCACCATGTTGGCCAGGCTGGTCTCAAACTCCTGACCTCAAGTGATCCGCCCGCCTCAGCCTCCCAAAGTGCTGGGATTACAGGCGTGAGCCATGGCGCCCAGCCTCCCCTTGTATTACTAACCACATGCCTGAAATGCTATTGAAATACACCTTTTAGTGGGTGCTTGGATTTGTGGTGCACAGGGGCTGCCAGATCGAATATAGGACACCGATTAAAATCGAATTTCAGAGAAACAGCTCAGTCACTATTTTTAGTTTAAGTGTGTCTCTTATGCTAAAACACTATTGGTTATGTATCTGAAATTCACATTTAACTGGGTTCCTATCTTTGTGTTTGCTGAATCTGTCGGCCCTGGGTGCATTAACTCTGGCTTGGGAGGCTGTGTGCAGCCAGCACAGGGACCGAAAGGGCCTGAGGATGACCCCGGGGACTTGTTTTCTCTTAGGAAGCCTCAGTGCAGATTTAGCAGGACCAATAATGGGAGGGAAGAATTGTCAAGGTGGGAGAGTGGCTGGGCCCACAGCTCCTGTGACTTCACAGTACAGTGCCAGGGGATGTGAGCCAGGCCAGGCCAGCTGAGCTGGCAGCCCCAGGTGACCCAGAGAACTCCAGCCAGCCTGCTGTGACCCCAGCCTTCCTTCCTCCAGAGAGAAGTCAGGTCCTTTTTCTAGACTCACAGTCCAGCGGCAGTTTCTGAGGTCAAAGACTGTAATCTCACCGAAGCAATGGCCTCCTTGTCACAACACCGTTACCCTCTGCTGTTTTCGTAAGAAAAAAAAAAAGTTGTGAATGCACTCACCATTTATCCCCATCCTTCTCCATTAATCATCAGCCTAACTATTTCAATGTGCTGTGCCAGTGGTTTGGAATGTAATAGTTAAAACCTAATGAATTATTAATATGTGAATAAACAATGTTTAATGATCAGTGATACATTTCATAAGTATAAAAACTAACTTTTAAACTTTCAGAAAAACATTACTAAGGGCTGTTATTCCTTCTCTGTTTCACTTAGGGAAGCTGAGGCACTGGGAAATTCAAGATCATGCATTGGTAGACGCTGTGGGGAAAACAGGATTGGAACTCAAGGAATCTAACACACCACCCTCAAAAAGCAATCTAAAGCACATTTATAATGTTTTTCAATTTAATATCCTCTTTCTGATAGTTCGTTTTGACCATATTTGCTTATTTTTATTTTAGAAAATTTTGAAAATGAAAAATAAAGGGAAAACAACTGCCACCAAGGGTAAAATTGTTTAACTTTGTGGTATAGTACTTTCTAGAGCGTTTTCCCTGCACAGGTGTATACACATACATACACACACTCATAGACATATGTGCATCTATGTGTTTATATACCTAAACTCTTGTTAAATGTATTTATTTAACAAAATTGAGAGACTCTTCTCTTACCTGTTAAGAAATGCGATCTGTGCCCAGAAATGGTTCTCATTACAGAAATGGTACACTACGACTGCACAGTTCCACAAGGCCGCCACGACAGTGCCAGGGTTTAGAAAAGTTTGAGGTTTACACATGCTTCCCAGACACCCAAGCAGCATCATCCACTCAGCATTTGAGGCAAAGTGTGGTAGAAACACATCCCCCGCAGCCCGTGGGCTTCTGCCCATCTCTGAGATTCCAGCAGCTTTGAGACGCCTCCATCCAGGCAGGTGGGGAAGGAGCAGAGAAGGCCTTGAGCGGGTCTGCCAAGATCCTGCAGGTGGAAATCCCTCTCTCAGCCTGCAACAAGTCCTCCCTGCACTGGGGCCAGCACGTGCGGAGGGAGCAACAATCCTGGCCCTGGCTACCCATCCTGCCCCCTCGCCCGCCCACCAGCTGCAGCTCCTTCCCTGACCTGGTTCCCATCCAACCCCAGGGGTTTGTTTTTCCTCCAGCTTCAAGTCCTTCTCAGATTTTGACAATGAGGAGCAGGTACTGCCTTCGGCCCACTTGCTGCACAGGCCCTCACGTCCTGTCCTCTTTCTCCAGGGCAATGGGACTCCATGGAAGTTACTCTGAAATAAACAGCATACAACTGTCTTTTGCAAATGCCCCCTGTTCACAAAGGCCGCAGGAACTGTGTACCTATTTGTCCTCATCCTGGTATCATAGGCCAAAGGTCATGGCAGAACAACCAGGCCAGGCACTGCCCAGGTACACAGAGAAGTGCCAATTCCTGTGCTTCCGTCGCCTTTTATTCCTGAATTCACTCTTGCTGATGACAAATTCAAAGTAGACACCACGACAATGGGGTTGGTGGGAGAGGAAAGGAAAGAAAAGAAAAAATGGCTGGGAGTGGAGAAACCGTTTAACTATTAAGTGCTTGCCTAGGCCAGTGATGCAGGACAGAAATCTACGAAAGATCGGGAGGGCCATGGGCAGTCACTCATTGGTTTATCCCTCCTTTCACCAGGCAGTGGGTGATCTCTAACTCGCCCCAAATGTACATGGGCATCGAGCCAAGCTTCTCAGGGAGGTGAACGAACTGCCTCTCACAGAGGATACGGTGACAGGGAGAGGGAGACCCTCACATAGGGGACAATGGCACTGGGTGATTTGTTTTAATGCGACCACCAGAGCCAGCGCCAGAGGAAGAGGCAAGTAGGCAAGATAAAAAGAAACTTTATTAGCTAGCCAATGTGAAGGAGGAAAGGGCGAAGTTCACCGGTCTCCGGCGGCGGAGGCCGAGGAAGTCGCTCTGGCGTTCTCGGCGAAGGTTCCTGGGTCCGCATACTAGGAGGGCCCAGGAAGTTCGCGCCGCGCGCCTGCCGGGAGCAGCTTTTCTGTCTTGGGCCTGAGGGTGGGCGGGCAGAGGGCAGGACATAGGCGGGTCGGGGACCGGGTGGTAGGCGCGGCCAGGTAGGTTTGGGTTTCCTCGGTCGGACGTCAGGTGGCGCCTGCGCAGTCGACCTATGTCTCTCCCCAGGCGCGGGAAAGTTGGTGATGAAGAACCCCGGAAATGCGCCATCTTAGTCCCTTTGTTCTTTTGTTCCCCTCCTCCCTCCGTCCAGACACCGGGCAGCATGAAAAGGCAGGTGGGGTGAGAGCAGTGACATAGGGGATGCCCTAGAGACCCCTCCCACCCTGGACTCCACCCACCAGCGAGCCAAACAGGGGGAAGAAAGAACACAGCCCAGCTTGGATCCAGGTAGCTGAGGTTAGCATCTCTCTCTGCGACTTGCCAGCTGTGGAAACCAGAGCAAGTTCCTTGGATCCTCAGGACCCTGGCGTGCACACGTGTGAAGTGAGGATCAGTTGCACTGCATGGAAATATCATCTAAAGCTCCTTGTACATTGTAGATGCTCAGCACATATTACTTTCCTTCTCTGTGCTCTCTTTTCCCCAAAGCTTTGGTGACTCTACCCTTTTTTATTTTTATTTTTTGAGATGGGTTCTCACTCTGTCACCCAGGCTGGAGTGAAGAGGCATTGATCCTCCCAACTAGCTGGGACTGCAGGCGTGCACCACCACGCCCAGCTAACTTTAAAAACTTTTAGTAGAGACAGAGTCTCACTCTGTCACACAGGCTGGTGAGCAATGATATGATCAGCACTCACCTCAGCCTCCACCACCTGGGCTCAAGTGATCCTCCCACCTCAACCACCAGAGTAGCTGGAAGCACAGGTGCCTGCCACCATGCCTGGCTAATTTTTCAATTTTTTGTAAAGACAGATTCTTGCTATGTTGCCCAGGTTGGTCTCAAAATTCTGAGCTTAATCCATCCTCCTGCCTCAGCCTCCCAAGTGTTGGAATTACAGGCCTGAACCACCGTATGCAGCCTCAACCCATTTGCTTATACAGTTTTTCAGCATTGACAATTTTCCATTTGTTCCTTGCTTAAATCCTAATTCAGGATTGAAAAAAAAAAACAATTGTTTGGGGGCTGGGCGCAGTGGCTCAAACCTGTAATCCCAATACTTTGGTAGGCCGAGGTGAGCAGATTACTTGGGGTCAGGAGTTTGAGACCATCCTGGCCGACATAGTGAAACCCCATCTCCATAAAAAATACAAAAATTAGCTGGGTGTGGTGGGGGGGGGCGGGTGCCTGTAATTCCAGCCACTCGGGAGGCTGAGGCAGGAGAATTGCTTGAACTCAGGAAGCGGAGGTTGCAGTGAGTCACTGCACTCCAGCCTGGGTAACAGAGCGAGACTCTGTCAATAAAACAAACAAACAAAACAACAACAACAAAAAGTTGTTTGGGGGGAACCTCAGACACTTGACTGACAGCAACTGGTCCCACCCAGAAACCTCACCACCAAGGGACCAGCCCTGTCTCTGCTCCACCTTGCCATCATGTTTCCCCACAGCTCAGGCACACAGAGCCGCGGGCACAGTCCCCAGCTCTTGGGCGCTGGGCCGCACCAGGTGACACTCTCCTATGGCAGGTCCATGCACTGTCCACCCTCCTCTGTCCCCAGGAGGGAGCTATGTGGTGCTCAGGGGCCCAAGAACCCTCAACTTGGTAAAGAGAAATGTCTCTCTCTGCGGACCTCGTCCCCCGCCACCTTCACTGTCGCTGAGCACAGGGGCCTTCGCTCCTGCCATCTGCTTTCTCCTGCATGGTGTATTCGATGCCAGCATTGAGACACAGCATGTACTTTAGTGATGGGATCCTGAAAGAGAGGAGCGAGTGTGGGGACAAGGAAAAGCATGTCAGGAAGAAAAGCTGCCGGGTCCCTCGATTTGCTGACTAGACAATAAATCTCTATATTGTTCATGTCATAGACAGACTCTGGAACAAATCGCAATATTTAATGCACAATTATAGCTTCAATAAATTGTTCCCAGATGGCTCAGGAAAACAGCATTAAGCGGAAGCAAGAAATGATCAGATTTTAATGAATGTTTGTTTCCTGTGCCTCATTTCCTTCATAAATTCTAATTGAATCTGTGGTTCAAGAAGTGTGTCGGCCTGCATGTACATAGACGTGTGTGAGTTATTAGGCACATGCACATGTTCAGCACATATAAATGCACATGTCATGAGCGTATGAGGGCATCACGGTATGTACATGCGTGTATTTGTTCAGTGTGATTTGTATACTAGGCATTGTGCTAAGTTATGTGTATCATTATCTTCTTCATGATTATGCAAGATGATATTCTTCCCATTTTACAATGAGAAAACTGAGGCTAAGAGACAAGTAAGTCACTTGTCCAAGGTCACCCAAACAGACAGTGATGGAGGCAGTAAGTGAACCTGTCTCTGTGTGACCCACAGGCCTTTGTCCTTCGCACTGGCCACATCGTCTTTGCCTAACAGAGGATCGAGATCTATCAGATGGACAGGCAGAATGGGGACAGGCGCCAGGTGAACGCATCATCTAAGAGAGAGCACCAGGACAGCCTGAGCACGCCAGGCTGGCTCACACTCAGCCCTGAATGCCATCTCTGCAGGCAGTGGCCCGCTCCTTAGACTCCCATGGCCAGCCACCTCTGGGGACACTAATCAGGTTTAAATGTCACATCCTAAGAAATGCTCTCCCTGACCCCTAGTGCAACCCCCCCCAACTCCTCTATTAGGTCATCCTGTTCTATATTCGTATTGCAACTATACCTCTATTTAATAATTGCCTGACCCACCCCAAAACATAAACGCCATGAGTTCAGGGCCTCATCTGTCTTCTTCATTGCTGAACCCCTGCCACCTGGAACCTAAATATTTGCTCAATAAAAAATGAGGGCATGTTTGTCTCTCCCCTGCTGTCTACTACATGTTTGAGGCTTTTGGGGGACACCTCCTGTAGACACCTCACCTCTCCCTGTGGTCCTTGGGCCCCTCCAGTGGTGGCAACACTAATTCAGTCTATGTCCTCCTGTCCACAGGGGTTATGGGCCCAGCACTGGGGGAAACACCTGTGCTCTTAGCAGCCCAATTAAGGGGCACACACAAGAGGGAGGAGGGTTGCCAGTGACGAGCTGCTCTGAGGTCTGAGGAAATCGTATCAAGTGGAATCGAATGGAGAGCCCACTCCTTGCAGACGTGTGTCCCTCCTGGCTGAGAACAATGTTGATAATTAAGCCCCACACGAGCACAGCAGTGCATGCCTTGCAGCCTGGATGGGGTGGGTCACATTTTCCAATAGCGACTCATGGGAGGGCTCAGGGACATCGTGAGGATGGAGGTCCCGCTGGTGATGTTGCCACAACAGCTCACCTCGGATGTCCTGCACTATGCCGCGTGTGCTCTGTGTCCTGGAGAACAGGTACAGACGTGGACATCTTACCTCATGTGGCGGCTAGTGTGGCTGAAGGAGCAGGCTCTGGGGACCTGGTGAAATCAGATGAATCTTGGCTCTGCCACTTTCAGACAAGAATGACAGGTGTGACTTCAGACATTCCTCACCTTCTCGGAGCCAGAATGCCCTCCTCTGCTGGGTGGTTGCTCTAGTTCCTCCTTCCGTGGGGCACTGTGAAGACCAAGAGGCAGTGTGTAGGCCGCTCCACCTGGGGCATGGCATCTATGATGTGCCCACTCCATCCTAACCTGCCCCCAGTGGTGTGGGGGCAGGTGTGAAGCACCTGCGGAAAACTGGGTATGACAGGTCCACCAACACTCGCCAGTGTTTTTTCTCTGTTCTTCTCAGTAAACAGCTTGTGTTCTGCCAGAGAGAAGGAGCCCCAATTCTGGGCACAGTAATGGCCAAGTGATCATCCCTTCTCTGCTGAGTGTGCAGTAGGGAGAACGCATCCCCAACAAATCCTCAGGATATGTGGATCACACCACGCAGAGCTCTGGAACCCATCACTGACTAGCAGAGCGAAGGGAATCCGCCTGCTTTGCAAGCTCCCATTCTTCTCCAGTCTCATTGTCAAGCTGTCCCTCAAGCCATCAAGGAAAAAGGCAAACACAGCAAGTATGTTCTCCTTTCCCTCTGACTCCCTCTCACCTTGCTTTCCATCAGCATCCATGCCTGCGGATTTGTGCCTGTGCTTCCAAGCAGGTACTCAGTTGGGAACTAGAGGTCCTCATGCTCAGACAGGCTCTCTGTCAACTGCTTCCCCAGGACTCAGTGGTGAGCCTTCAAATTCCAGGACATGAGAAATATCTGAAGGAAGATGGAGAAGGGCTCATTAGAACCACAGTTTAGAGAAGCAAACAGTCACCAAAACAACAATTCTTTATTTTGCCAACTAAACAAGTGTCAACATATAAGCATCAATCAGCTCTTACTAAATGCCAAGCACATGCACAATCTTTCTTATTTTTGGTAACAACAAACTTCAGAGGGAGGTGCAACTATGGTATCCCATTTTACAGATGAGAAAACCAAGGTTGAAAGAGGGCAAATGACTCAGGCAAGTTGCCCGGTTAGCAGGTAGTAGATGTGAGCCCTGGCATCCTGCCATCCGAAGTGCGGTTCTCAGCAAGTAGGATCCACATATCCTGAGGATTTGTTGGGGATGCAGGATCCGGGACCCCAGCTATACCCACTGAATCAGAAGCTGCCCTTGAACAAGATCCCAAAGCAATATATATGTGTATGCTGAAGAGGGGAAGCTGGGGTTTGATAACCAACAGTCTGGCCCCATGTCCCACATACTCCTTCCCTTGCTGACTGCTTCATTCAGTTGTCCATACCCTTAGTGCACGTGTGCTGAGTGCCCACCACGTAGAATGCACTCCACATGGCTCTGGGAATATAAAGGATGTGAAAATAAGCTTTTGGCCTTGAATCTGGTTTACTCAAAGTGGGGCAACAATGGAAAATCCTTCCAGCTATGGAAAAGCAATTACTTAATAATAAATTATAATGATGTTATTTGCTGGGCACAGTGGCTCACCCCTATAATCCCAGCACTTCAGGAGGCCAACACAGGTGGATTGCCTTGGCTCCTGGAGCACAGAAGTTTGAGATCAGCCTGGGCAACATGGTAAAACCCTGTCTCTACAAAAAAAAAAAAAAAAAAATACAGAAAATTAGCCAGGCATGGTGGTACGCATCTGTAATCCCAGCTACTAGGGAGGCTGAGGTGGAAAGGTCTCTGGAGCTCAGAAGATCAAGGCTGCAGGGAGCTGAGATCGCACCACTGCACTCTAGCCCAGGTGACACAGTGAGGCCCTGTCTCAAAAATAAATACATAAATAAACTTTGTTTAAATATAAGAAATGATAGTGATATTGTATTTAGGGACATTGTTATCAGTTTAAATGTCAAGAAAAATGCCACATTGCCTCATCTTAGTTTCCTTTAGACCTACAATAGTGCCAGTAACAGAACTAGGGATTTTAAGATATGCTCCATGTAAATGCTGAAAAAATGATGGAGGCTTGTAACCAAACAAAAACCAACAAAACAAGAAGAAGGCATTTTCAATAGACAAATCTGGGACAATTTGAGCAATAAAATAAATAATTACATCAGTGAATTATAACCCACAGAATGAAAGAAATATCTATCCATTCATAGTGACACAAAGAAGTAATTGAATACGTAACTAAGTGCATCCTAACAGGAGAGTTCCAATTAACCAATGTAGAAGGAGTGGAAAGTAGAAATAGAAAATGATCCTTTTGCAACATCACAGTAGTAATTGTCATAGGCAAGAATCACCGATAGATGCTGAGTAGGCGAAAAGGATAATAAAAGACAGGATATTTGCATAGTGTTGAATCATCTCCCCATAAGATACTTAATAAACACAAAGGGGAGGCCAGACATGGTGGCTCACGCCTGTAACCCCAGCACTTTCAGAGCCTGAGGTGGGCAGGTCATGAGGTTAGGAAATCAAGACCATCCTGGCTAACACAATGTAACCTCGTCTATACTAAAAATACCAAAACAAACAAACAAACAAATTAGCCGGGCTTGGTGGCGGGCGCCTGTAGTCCCAGCTACTAAGGAGGCTGAGGCAGGAGAATGGCATGAACCTGGGAGGCAGAGCTTGCAGTGAGTCGAGATTGTGCCACTGCACTCCAGCCTGGGTGACAGAGCAAGACTCCACCTCAAAACAAAAAAAAAAAACAAAAACAAAAACAAAAAAAAAAAAAAAAACGAAGGGGAAAATAGTAACTGTGCAGAAATCTGACAGATACCACCTTAACCAAGTAATGATCAGTAATGAGACATAGTGACATCACGTATCTCCTGTTATGGTGCATTGAGAAGGTCACAGTATCATTTCTGTGGTATTCTTGTCAAAAGTACATCATCTTTTTTTTTCTTTTTTTTGAGATGGAGTCTTGCTCTGTTGCCCAGACTAGAGTGCAGTGGCAGGATCTTGGCTCACTGCAAGCTCTGCCTCCCAGGTTCAAGCAATTCTACTGCCTCAGCCTCTTGAGTAACTGGGATTACAGGTATGCACCACCACGCCCGGCTAATTTTTGTACTTTTAGTAGAGATGGGGTTTCGCCGTGTTGGCCAGGCTGTCTTGAGCTCTTGACCTCCAACAACCTTGGCCTCCCAAAATGCTGGGATTACAGGCATGAGCCACCATGCCCGGCCCCAAAAGTACATCATCTTAACCTAACTAGAAAACACAGAAAAACTCAAATTGAGGCTCAGTCTATTTAAAAAAAAAACAAACTGGTACTCTTAAAAATAACACTAAGGTCATAAAAGACAAAACAAGATAGAAGAACTATCTTCCAAATTAAATATGAGAAAGGAACATGAGAAATAAATGCAATGAGGGATCCTGGGTTGGATCTTGAGGCAGAAAAATGATCTTGGGAACAATCGGTAAAATTCAAATAAGATTTGTATACAAGTGAATAGAGTTGTATTGATCATAAGACTCTGGTCTTGATCATTACAGTATGATGATCGGAACATTTGAGGAAGTTGGGGAAGGGGATTTAGAAACTCTGGGTACTGTTTTTACAATTTTTTTGTAGGTATGTAGTTATTTAAAAACAAGAGTTTAAGAAAGACATGCCTGATGTGAACAGACTCCAGAGTTGCCAGACCGAATGGCTTTCCGGAGCCTGCCTGCAGCACCCGAGAGGCCGTCAGGCAGAAACTCGTGGAACAGTGCCACGAGCTCTTATGGAATTGTTGGAAATTAATTTGAATTATGCCATTAAACAGATGTGCTCTGTGGGGCATGGACAACTTTTTATTTCTTAAATGTCTAACCTGCTGCCGCATCAGATGGCATCAAATTAATTACACAGAGTTATCAAGGGACGTGCCATAACAAGCCCGGGCATGGCCATACATCATCGCGAGTCACCGCGGAGGGAGCCGCTGCCAGGCTAGGGAGGGGCATGTTTTGCTGTTCCCGGATCAGACCCGCCTTGACAGTGCATCTGATGACTCTTCACGCAGGCCCAGAGGACTTTCACGTGTGTCCAAAAACTTAAACATGAGCTAAAAATAGAAGCACCCAAATAATCGGAGACCTGTATCTATGATCAGCAGAATTGGCTAATTAGCAAAATTTCATTATTCACACTTGAAAATGCCAGGTACGTATGTGGAATGCTTTATTCATATACTTCATACTTTTCAATATAGCACTCTATATTTAGAGAACTGTTATATATGTGTGAATATTGTATGCAAGATACATGGGACTAAGCAGTCTAAAGATGATTGATAGACAGATGGAGATGGATGGAGGAGAGAGAGACATACATATACAAGTACTGGAAAAATAGAACTAAGATAAGAGTTAATAAACTACTAAATGGAAAAATGGTACATTATGCTTTTTAAAAAAAACAATGAAAATACAATAAAATATGCTCGGTTACCATAAGTCACTCTTTTAAAAACTATTTCTTTGTTGATGAATTACAAGGCACTCTAGATGATGCTTATCCTGAATTTTATTCTACAGAGAAAGCCTGATACAAATTTAATCCAGAGCTAAGCTTTCTTAATGGTTAGTGCTCAGTTTCTCCAGGCCAATGGCAGGAACCCTGGGGCAGACCTCACCCATTGTGTGTTGAATGAATAAATGACTAGATGGATTCAGAGAAATCATACGTGTCTTTATTTTGGAGTAAGGATTAATGCAGAAGAAACTAACATAAAATACAGTCTATTAAAAACATAAAATTTTGAACCCAACACAGGACTTGAGTCCTAACACAGAGAAATGGGCTGCATGCTCCCAGATCAGATTTCTATTTGCACTTACTCATTCCTTCATCCATTCATCCTTCCATCCATTTATCTGTTTGTCCTTCGCTCCCTTCCTCCTACCCTTTTTCCTTCCCTTCCTCCCTCCTTTCCTTTCTCCCACCCTTCCATTAATCCATCCATTCACTTATTCTTTCAGCAAACCCTTAGAGACCCCAGGGCACTATCGTGAGTGGTACCTCTACTAAGATGAATAAGATGCAGACGCGTTAGAAGGCTCACTAACTTTTGGGAAGAGAAACCTGTAAATCAACGCTTGTGAGAATGGACTGCAGGACCTCCTGTAAGGCCACTGACCCAGCTCCCCAAAGGCCCTACTGAGACAGGCCGAATGACGGCTTGCCTGCCTGGTGCTGCTGCTCAGGGCTGTAGAATCGTGTCTTTAATTCCTTCTATTGGCAATTATTTTTTAGGTACCTATTGTGATTCTGTGCCTGGCAACAATCCTACAGTTCTGCATGGGAGAGAGACAGTGGCTATAACAGGAGGAGCATTATGATGGGGAATACGGGGTCCTCAAGGTCACGCTGGAGGACATTTGCCCAGGTGGGTAGCCTCCTCAAGGAAGGGACATCTAACAGAGGCCTGGAAGATAAATGGGATGTGGCCAGATGGGAGGGGCCAGCCCAGATGGGAGGGGCCAGCCAGGGGCCGGAAATGCAGGAAGTATTCTACCCAGAGGAAACAGCAAGTGACAGAGTAGCAGGTAAAGGACAACAAGGGCCTGAAGACCTTGGGCGAGGCTCTGGCAATGGGGGGACGGGGTAGAAGGCACGGCCTATGGGGTTGGGAGAGACCAGTGTCCTAAGTCCTGTGGGGACATACTGAGTTTATCCCAAAGCAGAAAGGAAGCAGTGCTGGGTTTTGATAAGGAGTAGGCAACTTTGTCCTGAACCCAAGACCTGAGACAGAGCTCTGAAAATTTCCAAGGGCATTGTCCAGAACAGTAAGCACCAAATACCTGCACTGTCAGACCCTGGGCCACACCAGAGGCGGAAGAGGCGGGTCATCAGCTGCTCACTTCTCTCCAGCCCTGGAAGCCAGAAGCTGGGGGCTGGAGAGAGGGAAGACGCTCTAAACTGGATGGAAACCTTTCAAAGGTTTGACATGACAACTCACAGGATTTTTTAATTATTAAAATAAGACTGATCTTGGGACTAGATGCGGCTGGAGGGCTTTCAGTTATCTGGGAATGATGGACCAAAAAAAAATCAACCAAACAACGATGGGACTTTCCTCAATTCATTCGGGACAAGTCAACAAAGAAGCGTAAACGTAGTTACAGGGCACGTTGTTGCTTCCTGCTTCTCTGATTCTCCCTGCCTGCTAGAAGATATTTGCCTTTCAGATGGTTTTTTCTGGCATTGGTGAGGGGAGATGATCAACGGCGGGAGGGTGAGCCGAGAGACAAGCCGGGAATGGCCTGGCAGGTTGCACTGGTCATCCACACCACAGGTAAGATGACCCTCGCGAGAGAGGGCGGACAGGAGCGTGTTCAGGCTCTTGTGAATTTCTGGGGGTGGGAGAACCTCAGCAGGAAGGGAAACAGCATTTCAGAGAAGCCCAGTTGCCTTTTAAATGGCCACCGTGTCTGTTGGAAAAGCTCAAAATGGGTAGCTTTGGCCTCTGGCAGTCTTTGTTCTGCAAACGTGTGTGTTCAAAGCCTGGCATTTTACATTGCCTTACAATAAGAAAATCTATGTATCGCATTGCTGAGGCTGCCCTGTCTGTGCATAGAATCCCTGGGGAACTTCAGGCAAATGCAGATTCCTGAGCATCCTCCAAGGATTCTGGCATGGAAGGCCGTACTCCTGAGGTTAGTCATCATTGTAATCAGGTGATTACACTGCAGTCATCCTAAGGTGAAACTCTTGAGACACATTGCAGTGCAACCATAGACTTTAAAGAAGACACAACCGTTCCAGGGTTTGGGGGTGTCTGGTGGGAATTCTGCTTTGTTATGTTGTAGACATCTTAGTCCCTCTGATCTGCAGAAATTCCTCCTCATTTTCAGCCTGTTGATGGCAGGCTTTCTATTTTCCAGTGAAGATACAGAACTTTTTCTTTTTTCGCATGTCTTTGATCGTGCGTGTGAGTAAGGGGAGGGAGGAGTTAAACGCTCACGAGTTACGTCTCCACCTTGCAACAGAAACCTATGCCCATATTTTTTAAGCCCTAATTAAAGCATGTCAGGATCAGCCACATTCGGAGCCTCCAGTTATACTCTCTAATAAGATAGTCAGTGCAGCTCACGGGATGATAAATGATTTTATCAGCATTATCAAATTACATGGAAAGAATGCAGGAGGGCCTTTAATACGCTGCCTGAGGAGGAAGCACACGTCCTGCGGGGAGTCGGGGCTCTCTGGGTTTCAATCCATTTCCAATTATCCTAAAAAATGACAAGACTAAGGGCACTGAATGGGCCAACCCTTCCTTCATATTAATGTAGCCCCACTGCCACCCTTGTTTTCTGATCCTTGCTATCTTCAGGCAGAAGGTTGAATTACAGAGTCTCAGAGACCTGCTCAGCATTTCAAGGCAACAATGAGCCCTGTAACTCCCATGATTGTTTGGTTGGTTTGTTTTTTTGGTCCATCATTCCCAGATAACTAAAAGCCTCATAAGTTCAAGCAGCACAAAGCAAATTCATTTATCTTAAAGAAAATTAATTTAATTAATTAATTAATTGTGGAGGCAGTGTTTTGCATGGTCAGACCAAATTCTACCTGCTTGAATTAAATCCCAGTTTTACCAAGCCTGAGCCATGGAACCTGGCTGGGCAAGTTCCTCTGCTTCTCCGTGATTCAGTCTCAGTCTCCTCACCTGTAAAATGGGGATAAAATAGTGTTTACCATGTAAAATATTTGTGAGAATTAAATAAAATAATGCCTATAAAGCACTTTACACAGTACCTGGCATCTTGGAAATGTGCAATAATTATGTGCTATCATTGTTTTTCACACTCTTGGTGAGACTTGGGACTTAGCAGATGGTGGGCTTGCCTCTCTATCCTCTGACTCCTCTATAAAAGCCCCTGAAGTAAAGCACTTATGAGCATCTAGATTCTCATGGAGATGATCCCAGGGAACTAGAGCAAAGGACCAGAGGGAGTGAGAAGAGGAAGGAAAGTCAATGTAAGTGTATGTTACTAAGATGCTCACCAAGGACAGGGAGAACTCAATCTCGCCTGAGACCCTTGGAAGGACCCCTCCAGGGATTCAGGCTAAGGGGCCATCCTTCTTTGGCTTCCTTCCTCAGTGGTTGAGGGTTGCTCCTGGGCATTGCTCCCTAAATATCTTCATTGCTAGTTAGACAATGGGCTTCTAGCAGAGTCTACTTGCTGGGAAGCCCTGGAAAGACATTGGAAAACACCACTTACGCTGGAGGATCTCAGGTATGGAGACTGTGCAGGGAATGGTTTGATACCCCCTCACCGAATTCAGAAGGACGCGAGATGGATTGCGCAGGCTTAGGAGCCGGGGCTGGCAAGATCCTCCCTAGAGACACAGCAGGAGTGTAGGTCAGGGTCAGTTCTGATGCCGTAGGGGTGGTGAGGATGGAGTGACCAGAGTTTGTGGTGGATGACCCCAGTCAAGGAGTCAAGGTGCTAAAGACATAGCCAAGGGAAAAAGCTGAATATCAGCAATTCAGAGAATGCACAAGATAAGGATGCAGGGAGCTGCAGCAGTATCCCAAGTTAATGGCCCTGCTGTTTCCTTTCACACGCTGCATGCTCACTGCCCGGGGGCCTACAGCACCCCAGTACCTGCCACAAGATGGGTAGCCATCCTGAGAAATCTGAAAAATGCTTGACTGTGGTTTTGTGTGGTGACTTGTCATTTTGGGTCTAATATGACTTCAAGCATTGTCAACTTCAAGAAGTTGATGTACTTGGGCAACAAAACGGAAACACGAGAGAAGGAAAAGGATGTTAGCAGCTCCTCACAGGCTGTGCTCCTCCTTCCCCGCATCACTAGACACGTATCCTGACAAGTCCTTGTGGATACAAGGCAAAAATTTAATCAAAGCAACATTTTCAGAAGTCCAATATCACAGCCTTGATTAGCTAATAAAATCCCAGCGGCCTGACGATATTAGTTTTCTGAATTGTAATTTCCATTTTTACTGCAATTCATCTTTGTCTGAGTCTAGATTCATTTCTTTCCAGCTCTGGGCACCAGTTAATTTGAATAAATGAGACAAGCACAGTGGACAGGGGACTATCCATTATGTCCCACGTCTCCCGGGGACCGAGGCGTCCACACCCTCCCGTGGGCCCTCCCACACGGCAGGTCCTTGCCTAATGTGCTGTGCTGGCATCTAACAGGTTCAGATGAGGGCAGCCGAGACAGCGAATTGCCCAACAATTAAGGGTTTGGCCGGTCTGGGCTCCACGGCGCCTGATGCCCTCGAAGTTTCTGTGACGGATTAAGTGTTCACAGCTCCCCACTGCCATCGCAGCCTCCCCTCCCTTCAAGCCTGCTGTTAAGCTGTCAGGGTAAACAATGGCCCTGCCTCGGGTTGCCCTCAGTGTCCATCAGACTCGGAGAAGCAGACGGCTATTGTCACTGTTGGCTAAACTCCCATCCGCGGGCAGTGTGTGTGTGTGTGTTTTATTTTTCCTCTGTGTGGTCCTCATCTGGCTGAAAACAACTTTCCAAAAAGCAATTAACTTTCCATTCAAAACGAGGTGAAACCATTTCTCCTCCCATTCTCTCCCTAAAGATACTTCAAGGCTGGAATATCCAGGGCTTTCACTAACTGAGGCAACATGGGGAGATTTTGTTCTAGAAGATTCCATGATTTAAGGACTCCAGACCTCAACCCAGCTCCATTCCCGCAGTCCCCCAGGCATTCACTCAGAGCTGATGGGAAGTTTTTTCAGCTCTCTGGACCATGGCCAGCATCACAGCCGTGGTGTCTGCCTTGCTCTCTCATCTGGGCTGTGACTTCCTGGGGGCACTGTTTCCCCATTTGCAGACGCATGGACCCAGCCCCCAAACACAACCACACATGAACACACACTCTGGCCAGCCTTCTTGGAAGGATTTGCAAAGAATTGCCATCAGGGGCCTAGAAAATGAAATACCAGAGATAAGGGGTACCAGAGGGAGTCCGGCAGCCCCTGAGGCCCAACTCTTACCTTCTCAGTTCCCTGAGCACTGACCTCATGCTGTCCAGGACAGATGCCACTGGCTGTGTGGTTTAGTGAGCACTGGGACTGCCCATGCTCAAAACGAGATGCTCTGAAAGTGTAAAATACATGCCCAATTTAGAAGTCAACATAAGAAAAAAAGGTCAAATATTTCACACATAATTCCCATAAAGGGTACATGTGAAAATAATGTTGGATATACTGAGACCAATTAAATATATTATTAAAATTAATTTCACCTTACGTTTAAAGGTCTAAAGCTTGTATTCTAGAAAATTTAAGGTCGGGTGTAGGGCTCACACTGTATTTCCTTTGGGCAGCGCTGCTCTGGATTTTCCCGAGAGCACAGCCAACCCCGTTGCCAGGCCCCAAAGGCCTCTTGGAGTCAGGGAAGAGAGGTGCCCCGCAGGACTGCACAATCTCTGGGGCAGGGGAAAGTACCCTATGTCTGGCAGGCCATGAAGAAGCACAGGGGCGTTACCCACTCATGGCTGCACAGCCTGCTTAGCCAGGCCTGCCCAGGTGAGAGCAGAGAACCCATCTTTGCAGCAAAGTCGTTGTGTGTGTGTGTGTATGTGTGTGTGTACACCTGCATCCATATTCCACGAGAAACACAGCTGTTCAGTCTGTCTGACTCTCTTTGTGGAGAACCAAGAGGTTTATCTTGTTTATAGAGAGCCACGTCCATAGCTCCTTGAGTTTCATTCCTGAGTCCTCCTAAGGGGTGCATTCATTTTCTGAGGCTGCTATTTGTAACAAATTACCACATATTTGCTGGCTTATAACAACGGAAATTTATTCTCTCATAGTTCTGAGGCCGGAAGTTTGATATCAAAGTGGTGGCAGGGCTGTTCTGCCTCCAAAGGACCTAGGAAAGAATTCCCTGGAGCTTCTGGTGGTTCCAGGGACTCTTAGGCTGGAAACAGCATCTTTCCAGTCCCTGTCTCGCCCCCTCCCCACCACCAGCCCATGGCGCCTTCTCTTCTGCTCGTATGAACTCCCTGTGTTCAGTTCTTACAAGAACACTTGCCATTACATTAGGCTCAAGGCCCAGGACCCTTCACCGAACCATGCTTTGCGCCATGTGAGGTAATACAGTTCCAGGGAGTGGGAAAGGGACATTGTCTTCTTGGGGCTGCTGTGAAGCCCCCACAGAAAGTGGAAATGAACTGTTGTTCAGGACTCCCGGTGCACAGGGAACTTCTGAGTTCTCACTGCCTGAAAGTAGCTGCTGTCCCAGAAGGCATCTGGCACGTACCCCTCTAACCCAGAGTGAATATTAAATGCATTTTACATTTTACTGAACTCTTTGTTGATGTGAGTAAACATCCAACAGCTTCTCATTCCAGGAATCTGGCAATAAAGTGGTTCAGACCAAAATCACTCTTATAAGCAGATAGAATTGTGTTTACATTTATAGTGCATAGATTTTTTCTAAACCACACTGGTGTGAATGAAGCCAGACCTCTGTCTCAGGCTGGTTGAGAGCTATTTATTGTTGTTTGGCTGGAGGCCTTCATCCAGAAAGACTGCGCTCAAACCAGACCATCATTGTCCAAGCCCCCTGCTGTATCTCTGAGGGCAGGGCGCAGCCACCTGCACAAGAATGACCTGGATGCTTGTAAACATGTCCACTCCTCAACCTCTCCCGAAATCAGAACCTCTGGAGATTCTTTCCTCTGCCCCAGGAGCTCATTTCTACCAAATTCTTCTGGTGATTTTTCAGTAAAACAAGGCTTGAGAACCACTCCCCGGCCCTCTCTTGACCTCTGTCATTAAGGGAAGCTGAGGCTACAGGTCAGCGCCCAGGGACAGGGGCAGGACTGACCCCAGGGATCAGCCACTGTTCTGCAGTGTGGGACAAGTGCAAGCCATCAAGTCATAAATCACACAGTGAGAACTTTATAGCCTCTGTCTCTATCTTTGCCACCTCCACCTTTGACATCCAGCACTGGTTTACCTCTCAGTTTAGCAGAGAGAGTGAGCAGGCCTCGAAGGCTGAGACTAGGCAGGTCACAGAAACTACCCTAAGGGTGACAGCATGATTTGCCATTTATTCGTGCTAAATGATGGTGGCTTTCAAGGAGAACCAGTGGTACTAAGGTCCCTTCTTAACATAATGTATTATGAAAATAAGTCAGGCCAGGCGCAGTGGCTCATGCCTGTAATCCCAGCACTTTAGGAGGCTGAGGTGGGTGGATCACCTGAGGTCAGGAGTTTGAGACCACCCTGGCCAACATGGTTAAAACCCTGTCTCCACTAAAAACACAAAACTAGCCAGGCATGGTGGCAGGCACCTGTAATCCCAGCTATTTGGGAGGCTGAGGCAGGAGAATCACTTGAACCCAGGAGGCGGAGGTTGCAGTGAGCCAAGATCATGCCATTGCACTCCAGC
>NC_045444.1:122972319-122984945 GCF_002776525.5 Piliocolobus tephrosceles | reverse complement strand
AAAAAAAAAAAAAAAAAAAAAAAGTCAATTTAAAGGAAGACAGAAATTATAATGCAGAGAGTAAGCTAACTGGGAAGGTGGAATTGCTGAGTTACGTTTGGAAAATACTGATTGCTTCTGAGAGTTAATTTTGGGTGCTTACTTGACTGGGTTAAGGGATTCCTTGCTGGCTGATAAAGTGTTATCTCCGGGTGGTCTATGAAGTGCCTCCGGAAGAGGCTAGCGTTTGATTCCGGGCTGAGTCAAGAAGATCCATCTCACAATGTGGGCAGTACCCTCCAGTGGGCTGAGGGCCCACATAGAACGAAAGGCCAATGAAGGGTGAATTCTCTGTCTCTGCATCTGGGACACACACCTTCTCCTGCCCCGGGTCATCAGAACTCCGGGTTGCCTGGCCTTGGGACTCCAGGACTGTTTGTAAGGAGAGTTGCTCCATCAGGTGCTAGGTTCTTAGGCCTTCTGACTTTGACTGGGCTAGGCCACCGGGCTTCCCTGGTTCTCCAGCTTGCAGATGGTCTCCGGTGTGTCTTCTCCACCTCCATAATCTCACGAGCCAATTCCCATAATAATATATATCCATATCTATGCCTATATCCCATTGTTTATATATACTGACTAATCTAATACACTGTATTTCTTCATCTAATACACTGCATTTATTCAGAGAAACAGAACAAATTGTGTGTGTGTGTGTGTGTGTGTGTGTGTGTGTGTGTGGTGTGTATAGTGAGAGAGAGATTTCTTATAAGGAATTGGCTCATGCAATTATAGAGGCCAAGAAGCCCCAGTGTCTGCAGTTGGAGAGCTGGAGACCCTGAAGAGCCAATGGTGTAGTTCCAAGTCCAAAAGCTGGCAGGCTTCAGACCTAAGAAGAGCTGGTGCTTCACTCTGAGTCTAAAAGCAGGAAACAGCCCATGGCCCAGCTCAAATAATTGGGCAGAAGGAGTTCCTGCTTACTTAGCCTTTTGTTCCAGCCAGGTCTTCAGCTGCTGGGCGGAGGCCCACCCACAAGGGAGGGCCATCCACTTTCCTCATTCTGCTGACTCAAATGTGGCTCTCACCCAGAAACACCCTACAGATACACCCAGAATAATGTTTGCCCAAATATCTAGTTACCCCATGGCTCAGTCAGGTCAACACATAACATTAACCAGCACACTGACCACTGCAACACACGTGATTAGGAATAACGGTAAAAACGTGTGTGCAAGTGTGCGCACATAGGGATGTGTGCATGGGTATGTGTTCGTGTGCACGGTCATGGCCAGGGGGCAGCCCCTTGGACGCCAGGACTTGCTTCAGCAGGGGCAGTGAATTGTCAGGTTGACCAGATGGTCATATTGGGATGTTCATGTATCTTCTGGCCAGGACAACCTTGCTCAAAGAGGGAACTAACACTTTTGCTCTGACCTGTAAGTGTCACCTGACACTAATAAGCAAGTGGACCCATTGGGCCTGGCATCCTTGGGAAGCTCTGCATTGCAGACTGATACCCAATTCAGTGGGGCAACTGGGCTTCTCTGCAGCAGCAACCTGGCACAGCAAAATCAAGAGGCAATCATTGGGCCAGGCACAGTGGCTCACGCCTGTAATCCCAGCGCTGCGGGAGGCCGAGGCAGGTGGATCATCTGAGGTCAGGAGTTTGAGACTAGCCTGGCCAACATGACGAAACCCCATCTCTACTAAAAATACAAAAAAATTAGCCGGGCATGGTGGCACGTGCCTGTAGTCCCAGCTACTCAGGAGGCTGAGGCAGAAGAATCACTTGAACCCAGGAGATGGAGGTTGCAGTGAGCTGAGATGGTGCCACTGCACTCTAGCCTGGGCAAAACAGTGAGACTCCATCTCAAAAAAAGGTAATCATTATTATAACCCTACCCTCTGTACAGCTAATCTGCTTTGAGCTAAATTATTGAGCTAGAATATCACTACCAAAAAGGATAGCAATTAATTGTAGAAAGTGTTAACAGAAAACATTTGAGAACAGTTTGTTTATTTACAGGATGAACGCTTTCTAAAAAGAAATAGCTTGAGGTAAAAATATCAATAATCAAGAACTTCATGATATGACTGTATTTCCATTATATCTGAATGTCACCTAAAATTTTACTAAGATTATTTCATTCATTTAGCAAATATTTATTAAGAACTACTATAAATCAAGAAAAACAAGACTAAGGCTGAGTATTAGGGACTGTTACATCAAAGATGTAATTTTTAAAAAATATAAATCAGACCAGTCTTGGTGGCTCACTCCTGTAATCCCAGCACTTTGGAAGGCCAAGGCAGGTGGATCACTTGAGGTCAGGAGTTTGAGACCAACCTGGCCAACAGAGCAAAACCCCATCTCTACTAAAAATAAATACAAAAATTAGTGGGGTATAGTAGCAGGCGCCTATAATCCCAGCTACTCGAGAGGCTGAGGCAGGAGAATCGCTTGAACCCGGAAGGCAGAGGTTGCAGTGAGCTGAGATCACACCACTGCATCCAGCTTGGGTGACAGAGAGAGACTCCGTGTCAGAAAAACAAACATAAACCTGTCGTCTCACTGATCTGCTCATAACCTTCAGTGGTTCTCTCTTATCTCTCAGGAAAGGTATTGTATTAGTTTATTCTTGCATTGTTATAAAGAAACACCCGAGGCTAGGTAATCTATACAGAGAAGAGGTTTCATTGGCTCACAGTTCTGCAGGCTGTACAAGACCCATGGTGCCTGCACCTGCTCAGCCTCTGGGGAGGCTTCAGGAAAACTCACAATCATAGGAAAAGCAAAGGGGGAACCGTTTGCACATGGCAAAAAGCACACGACAAAAGCAGGGGCAAGGTGGGCGGGTGCTACACACTTTCAGACAACCAGACAGCACAGTAACTCACTCACTGTCACCGAGAACAGCACCGAGGGATGGCGCTAAACCATTCATGAAGGACCCGCACCCATGATCCCATCACCTCCCACCGGCCCCACCTCCAACACTGAGGGTTACAATTCAACATGAGATTTGGGCAGGGACACAAATCCAACCCATATCCAACTCTCTCCTGTGGTCCCTGAGGCCCATAAGGTCCCACTGATGGCCCCTCTCTCACCATGACCCAGCCACCTTTTCCTGTTTCTCCAGAGTTGGGATGTTTGAACTTTTTCTCTAGACCATTCAGTAAACATTTGAGGCTAAGTGTTTCATAAAGTCTCCATCACAACTATTCAGCTCTGCCATCATACCGCAAAAGCAGACACAGACATTTGGGTGTCGTTGCGTTCCAGTCAAACTTTGTTTATAAAAACAGAGAGTGGCCAGATTTGGCCTGCCAGCTAGTGAGCTGACCTGCTGTTCCGAATCCAGGCCTGGTCCACGCTCCACCCGCCACTGGGGTAGCCTCTTTCTTCTTGCCTGGCTAACACCTGCTCTTCCATTAGGTTTCAGTAAATATTCCTGTCCCGGAGAGCTCTTCCCAGAGACTTTAGAATGGATTCTGTCTTTTAGAACAGTTACCCCAGTTGTCATTATAGAAGGAGAATGTATGTGTGTGTGCACGTGTGCATGCGTGCGTGTGTGTGATGGTTCAATGTCTGCCTCTCCATGAGTCACCAGGGAAAGCCAGCTTCACTCCCCATACTATTCTCAGCGTGGCACCTGGTGGAGGCTCAATTTATATCTGTCGATCAAATTAATAACTTGGTGGAGTCATTTGATTAGAAAATTGAGTGGCTGCATAAAAGCTAGGCCAAGTTTGCCTCCTTGTTCTGACCAAGCCTAATAAATGGAAGTATGAGTCGATCCTTCTGTGGCTTCTTCTCAGCTCCCCTCCCCAGGCGAGGCAATGGGATCGAGGTCATTGGTTGTGCCTTTCTGTCTTTTGAGTGGACTCTCTGGGGAGCATGCCAGCAGCTTTTTCCAGGTCAACGTTTCCTTCACCAGCCCCGGGACTTGGTGTGAGTTATTGAGCTTCTCTCATCTTCCATTTGCTCTTCTGTAAAAGCGAGAACCACGCTCATCTCATGGGCCTGTTGTGAGGAGTAGCGCACTGACCTTCAGGGCCTCACAGTTGTTGGTGTGAAAAGTACGTTGCGTCCCATGATTTGATGCATCAGATTTCCTTCTGTGTGGAAAATCTACGGTAGGCCCTAGAAGACTCAAGAAGGAAAGAGCCAAGAAAGCCACAGACATTTCAGATGAAGAAGGGGAATCAGCAAATTATGATTTTCTCTGTAAAGATCTCTTTAATTACAGCGGGGATAACTGTTCTAAACGACAGAGTCCATTCTAAAGACTCAGGAACGAGCTCCCTGGGAAAGGAATATTTACTGAAACCTAATGGAAGAGCTGATGTTAGCCAGGCAAGAAGAAAGAGGCTACCTCAGTGGCAGGCGGAGCGTGGACCAGGCTGGTGTCGGAAGAGCAGGTCAGCTCACTATGGCTGGCGGGTCAAATCTGCCCCACTGCCCGTTTTTGTAAATAAAGTTTTCTGGAACACAGCCACACCCAAATGTCTGTGGATGTTTTTGTGGTACGATGGCAGAGCTGAATAGTTGTGATGGAGACTTGATGGAACACTCAGCCAAAAATGTTTACTGTGTGCTCTTTTAGAGAAAAAACATTTAGAACCCAGCGTATTTCTCCCTTCTTCTTAGCAACATCAGATCTAGCTAAAATATTTTTCAAGAAAAATATAGGCAGAATTTGATTTAAAATACATTTTCATATCTATCACAGCAATATTTATAATAGAGAAAAATTAGAAGTAATCTGTGTCCAAAATCAGGGAACAGAGTATGTAGATCATGATGCATTCAGGCATTGAATTGTATGTTTATCAAACATCTTTAAAGCCGGGAAAACAGGCTAGGCATGCTGGCTCATGCCTGTAATCCCAGCACTTTGGGAGGTAAAGGTGGGTGGATCATTTGAGGTCAGGAGTTCGAGACCAGCCTGGTCAACATGGTGAAACCCTGCCTCTACTAAAAATACAAAAATCAGCTAGGTGTGGTGGTGCGTGCCTGCAGTCCCAGCTATTCCGGAGGCTGAGGCAGGAGACTCACCTGCACCCAGGAGGCAGAGGTTGCAGTGAGCTGAGATCACATACCGCATTCCAGCCGGGATGACAGAGCAAGACCCTGCTCAAAAAAACAAACAAACAAAAAACAAAACAAAACAGGAAAACACTTGAGTTCTAATGTTAAACAACAACCAAAGCAGGTTAAACATTACCTATATAGGGATTTCATTTATATAAGAAAAAAATGTATTTAAAAACACAGATTGTAATAAAGCAAAATATTAAATATGTCTTCTTGTTAGATATGATGGCTGATGTGTGTATGTGTATGCATCTGCGTATATTTGTGTTTACGTGTGTGTTCACTTTTCTGTTTTTCCCTAATTTTCTACCCTAAACAAAGATGGCATTGACGGCCAAGAGAGAGGAAGTGTATCTGATTCTGATATATGACACCCCAGACAGAATGTGAGAGAGGTGGAGAGGTACCTCTTCCCAGCCTTTAAAGCCTACCTTAGACATTGAAGGGTTAAAAACTCTGGCGTGAGGACTCCTGTGTGGACATCAGGCTGTGGAAGGTGCAGCCAAGTCACGGTCATTGCCACCGTGGCCACCAGCGGATTTCAGACTGGGCTGCCCCGTGCAGGTGAGGGCATTGGCTCGCAGCCCCATTCCCCAGAGCCGCACTCCAGGGAAGGGCAGGCCTGCCTGTGGGGAGCTCTGAACTGTTCTGTCCCTGGCTACCTGCAAAGAGGTGTGGGAGGGCCACTGCCCTCTGCCAAGAGCACAGCAAGCCCAGGCTTCAGGACGAACTGCTGACCTTTGTCATGATGCATGGACCTTCCAGTCACATCTCATTAAATCCTCAAAACATGCCTTGCAGGCTGCTGCTGTCATTGTCCCCATTTTCTCCTGATGAGAAGACTAAAGGTTAAAAAGACTCAATAAATGAACCAAAGTCTCACAGCCAGGAGTTGAATCTAGGTTCAACCCACTCTAAATTTCTCAACCTTCAAGCAGGGGATGACAGCCCTCTCTTCTCAACTTGATTCATAAGCTTGTCTGCTGGGCACCTCTGCACTTCCAAGTCCAGTGCCCCCTGGATTTCCTTAATTGGACTTGCCATCCTGTGGGCTCCACTTTCTCCTCATGGGAACTTTATTAATTCAACAATTACGTGTTGCAAGCCTGCTTTCCATATGACACTGTGACAGGTTGGCCTTTGAGAAGCTCTGTGGTATGCATGTGTGACAGCGCCCCAGTCCTTGAGCAGCAGGTGATGGAATGAAGCATGACTAGGTAATGGCTAAGCCATGATTCCTATGTGACGTCATCTGAGCCTGGCAGTCCGTGGGTCAGATTCAGGTTCAGGCTCTTTTAACCATGCTGGCCATCCTCTGTCCCAGGCAGACAGCTTGACTCCAGAGGACCCACAGCATCCCAGCTGATGGAGACGGGGAGGCCAGTGCAGAAGGGAGGCTTCACTGAGATGGGGATACCCCGGCATGTCAGCAGTAGAACGGAAGGAGCCGGTGCAGGAGGAGGGTGTGGAACAAGGAGCGGAGGGAAATGAGCAAGTCCCAGGGCTCCAGGAAGAGCCTGTCCCAGACACTCACTCACTTAGACCTCTAGTCTGGGAGGTGCTAAGTTGTGAAACAGCAACAGTGGGGTGAGCTGAGCCTGGACGTGGGCCCTATTCCCCCACTGACAGTAGCTCCAGCCAGCCTGCAGATTCTCCCCACTGCAAACCATGCTGCAGGTCTTGGCAGGTGGGAAAGGATCCGTTAATGAGTGCAAGGGGCTAAGCCAGTCCAGCCCGGAGACTGTGGAGTAGGATGTGTGCTCTAAGAAACCACCCAGCCGACACCCCCAGGTCTGTCTTCAGAAACTCACTCTATCCACCGGGGTCCTAACTCTGTACCACAGTGACGTTTGGAAGCCGTTTCTTTTTGCTTCGTGTAAGTTGAGTGTTCCCCTGGACTGACTGTTCAGTCGGGGTTCATGTGGCTGTATCCTGCCTCAGGGACCTCCCACAGGGCTGGGCAGAGAATGCAGAATGCCTGGGAAGCAGCTTGGGCTCACATCAGCCAGACCCGGACTGGAATCCTGCCTCAGCCCCAGGACCTCGGTCACAGTCTTTGTTGCCTCCATGACAGAGTTCTCGTCTGTAAAATGGGATGATCACATCTAGAAGCCAGGGCTGGGGCTGGGTGAGGGGAGAGAGGTTCCTTGGGCACAAGACTGAAAAAGCTGCTCTCACATTCTGTGAGGGCAGAAAGTAACCGCCTCTTCAAATTGTATGCCTCTGAATTAGGCATCTTTCTTGCCTCACCCTAGTGCTGGCTCTTCCTGTGTCCACACTGGTTCCAGAAGCCCAACCACCTGCCTATGCTCACCTTCGTGCCCAGAAACCTGGGCTCAAAAGTCCCCACTGGTGTTGGAGGTAATTGCTTAAGGTACCACTTTGCAAATGGGGGGTTTCCAACCATGAGTGTAAATGGATATCAATTCAAAGTCGATGGTCATGACCAACATTTAAAAATTGAAATAGGCTGGGCTAGCCTGGAATGGAACTTTTAAAAATAACAGGAAAAATCAGAATGTATCTTGTGTGATTTTTATAAGACATTTGCTTCCATTCTGTGTGTGTGTGCACAGTGCGTGTGTGTGTCCCTGCACACACACTGAGCTATGATGTAAACTGTATTCCTGACGCGAGCGCACATCCAGGCTGAGGATGCACCTGCTCCTCCCCACCTGCTGGTCTCTATCTGGCCTGTCCGTGTCTCACCCCAACTTGCTTCCCAGCACACAGATGGCTGTCATTCCCAAGGGCAGACGCCGCCTCCGGCAGATCCATGTACAGGGTTTTATGGGTGCTTTCTTCCTCTGTGGGGGCTCATGCCCTCAGCAGCCAGCTTCCAGGGATGACAATGACCCACCAGGCCTCACCACAGTCATGGAGTGGCAGGGCCAGACCAACAGGCAAAGCTCCCAGTTCCCAAGCAGTCTGGACACGGGCCTGTGGTGGCCCAGGCCCTGGGTGAGGCTCAAGGGGACAAGGGGAAGACCCTTCGCCCCACCCCTCGCCTGCCTCACTGTCCCTGAGGAAAACCTGGAGCTGGCTCAGAAGAACCAGCCGCTTCACCGTGTACCTGAAATGATGGTTGAAGCCTTTGCAAGGGAGTAAGGGAATGCCCAAACCTATGAGACATATTGCTAGTCCTGAGATAAGACAGAGACTCACCATGGCTGATAATGAAGACCTGTATATGAAGACACCAAGAGGCTGAAGACAGCCGGGAAAGGGAGTGGATTTTTTGACAACCTCATATGTGAGGCCTTTTCCATGCTATTTCAAGAGCCCTACAATATGACTGTATTTCTATCTACAACTGATGAAACGGAAATTGCCCCAAGTTTGTAAGAGCTGGGAACAGGAGTCACACAGACATTCATGCACAATGCATTCCTTCATTTATGCCACAGATAAAGACAAAGCAAATAGCGTGCTACGTGCTCAGCAGAATGGCAAATATCAGAGAAACAAGTGCCCTCAAGAAGGTCAGTCTAGTGTGGGAAGATGGACACACCACAGGTAAGTGCATCCAAGTTATCAATGTTCTCCTGACTCAAAATAGAGAGCACACTGGGTGAGCGGTGAATTCCGCCAGGAGCAGGTGGTTAGGGCAAGGAGGGAGGGTGAGTGGAGGATTCCTTTCTCCATCTGGGTGAGACCTGTTCTAACAAGCAGATGCTGTTTTGAAGACGTGGACCTTAGAAAATGTCCTGACTGGGGCCCACATTAGCAAGGGCACCAGAGAACAAAATAACCAGCCCCCTGGCTGTGCCACGTGGACAGAATCCCAGAGGAAGACGGCAGGTAGGAGAAGACAGGAGGCAGCTGTGAAGAGCACAGGGAAGGAACTGTGTTATATGACACAAGCGCATCTCTGCTCTCCATCCCCAGGGTCTACGGATGGAGGTCGCATTGTCTTTAATATCCCACTCAGAGGACAACCAGTCTCAAGTGTTCTCAAGAGCCCAGGGTTCACTGAGGACAGAAAAAGACCCAGAGCCCTGTGGTCATTAAGCAAAGCGACGTGCGCTACACAAATGTCCATTTGGGAGGTTGTTTTTCAGGACTGATGAGGTCATCCCTTTGGAAAGAGTTCACATGCTACACTTTCTAAAAGACACACCTGCATAGGTCTCCTGTAACCTACCAGGAGGTAAACGCATGCCACTTCCTCTGACAGGTAAGGGAGGGAGAGCTAGGAGAGGACCCGAGGGTAGGGAGGGCGGGGAACACGGGAGAGGTTACATTCACTTTCAAGGAGCTGGTGCAGGCTCCAAGGAAGCAGAGATTTCCAGAGCTTTCACTGCTGCATACTGCTGAACGGTGACAGACACAATCTGATTTTTATGCTGAAGTTTCAGCACCTAAAAGACACAGGACTACAGGGACTCATTAGAAAGTTTATATTCTTAGTGGGGTGTGTGTGTATGTTTGTGTGTGTGTAAACATATTTTAGCTGTTAGAAATACAAACATCTTGCATATTTCATGTTTTTCTTCCAACTAAGAAGAGGCTTTCGTTCGGGTTTGTAATCTGTAACCCCCTTGGAAGCCCAGGACAGAATCTGATAGAAGAAACTTAAACAGACTTTATGGGATACCAGATTGGCTTTTCTCGGGAAATGATTTCTCCTAAGATTGCTTTCATTGTGAGAGTGCCTTTTACAAGGCCATTTTTGAATACTGGGTATGACGTTTGATTGGACCTTCCTTTAAAAAGGTCAGGTTTGCTTGAACAATGGCTCACGTCATTACTATGCATAATAGGAAAAGACTGGCCAGTTGACAGACCTAAAGCAGAATGTATTTTTTCAACCATTTGATGAAGACCTTCTAGGGCTGGTAACCCAGCAGTGTACATAAATATGGGAATATGGTAATGATTATAATGTGTGAACAGGGCAGGGAGGTTAATTCTGTTTCATTTTGACACCTGAAGGTATCCAGTGAAATGTCAGCTAAAAATGTCCATATAATACCACGCTCCTTTCTGCTTCCAGTCATCAAAATATACATTTGATATTAGTCAAAAGGCCAATAAGTGATGGGAAAAAAACAGATAACTCAAATCATATTGCATTGTCCGTCATCCACCGACAGATATCCCAACAGAAACACCACGGAAAAATTAGGCTCATTCATGGAGTCCTAAATGAAGCTGTCTTGTTACTGGAATACTGAAACAGACCGAAGGACAACCAAACCCCTTGTTATTAAGCAAAGGAACAGAGAACTCACCCCTGTCATCTGAGCTCATGAGCCTGGGCCACAAACACATTATCCAGGTGATTGTGTCTTCCTGGCCACAAGTCTGTGCCTGAATGTACCCTGGGTTTGAAGCATCATCTTAATACTCTACCATGGACCACTCGAAGGCCTCATTGCATCAGCCCAGGACTCTGAGAACCCCGGGGATGGGATGTCCTGGGTCCCGGTGCCTCAAAGCCCTCACCACATCAGCCTGGGGCTCTGAGAACCCTGGGGATTGGATGTCCTGGGTCCCGGTTCCTGCACACCCACTCTGTCCTTGCATGCTGCTGCCTCTCCTGTACTCACTCCTGGCTCTGAGGCATGCCCCTCACTGCAGTACAACCAAGTCCCCACAGCTTTCCAGGCTCCTCTGTGACTCCCACTCGAACCCCAAGCCCCTGTGAGTTATGTTCCAGTAACCAGAGCGCCTGATGGCCTGAAATGTGCATGTGGCCCCAACCCTGTGGCTTGAGCAGAAGCCCTTCTCCCAGGACCCCTTTGTAAATTCCATGGGCCTGGCCTGCTTGCTGGGCAGCGCCTGCCTTGTAATAGGCCACGAGACGCCATGACTAAACCACCCACAGTCCCATCACAGGCACAAAATCCTGATTTGACTCTCACAGCCACATCTTTTTCTACTACCCACTGACTTCCCTCCAGGAGTTACCCCAAGGACAGACATTCAAGTTCACCCTAGATCAATGGCTCCCCTCACCTTGTCTTTGACACTCCTGTAGTGCTCCCAAGCCCAGCACTGGGCCATCCCCGAGTAGCCAGTTTGCCATCATGACCCCTGAGTTCTGTTCTCCTGTGAAAAGTAACGCTCAGGCCGTGAGCTGATGGGAACCCCCATTACCAGACAGATGAGGAGTGGCACAGTCCATTCAGAGAGTCAACCTCTGTGCATGAACCACCCTGAAACTGAAGGGAGTGGCAGGAGGCCTCGTTGTCTGGTGACTGGGGAAAGCCACAGACATATCACGGTACTGTGCAAAATCCAGGGACTTTAGAATCAGACACTCCTAAATATAATTCTTGGCTCGATCATTTACCAGTCATGTGACCTTAGGCAAGGTGTCTATTTCAATGCCTCAGTTTCCTCATCTGCAAAATGGGAAAATTCTAGCCCTTGAAGGACTGTTGTGGAAATTAAAGGAGATGTCAAACCCATTTATGTTCACAGTAGGTGCTCACTGAATGTTACTCTACTTCCCTTTAATCCCCATTCCAAAACTTAGTACTCAACCATCTCTCCCTGACTTGCCCAGACACCACTGCCACCCCAGTCCTACATGAGGCTGCATATTCATCTAGAAGGGCATATCTATTGTAGGAGGTCTTGCAAGCAGCTGGCTTCGGATTCAGCCTGGGTTTAAACTGTGGTGTTAGGCCAGGCACAGTGGCTCACACTTGTAATCCCAGCACTTTGGGAGGCCAAGGCGGGTGGATCATTTGAGGCCAGAAGCTCAAAACCAGCCTGGCCAACATGGCAAAACCCTGTCTCTACTAAAAATGCAAAATAATTAGCCAGGTGTGGTGACACACGCCTGTAATCCCAGCTATTTGGTAAGCTAAGGCAGGAGAATTGCTTGAACCTGGGAGGCGGAGGTTGCTGTGAGCTGAGAGCATGCCTCTGCACTCTAGCCAGGCAACAAAGCGAGACTCTGTCTCGAAAACAAAACAAAACAAAACAAAAACTGTGGCTTTATGACTTGCAAACTGTCTAGTCCTGGTCAAGTCAATTCATCTCTCTGCCTGTTCCCTCAATCATAAAATGAAAACAGGACAAGTCACACTTACCACAAATGATTACTTTGAGAAACAAACAAGCTTCTATTGGGAAAGCACCCATGACAATACCGGGCAAATGCCAGCCCCAGCTCGTGCCTTCCTTGCCTCCTCTTGTGGCAGCAGCGGTTGGGAGGGCATGAGCTTCACAAGTGCTTTTGCCCTGCCCTCTCTGACATGCCCAAGGTCTGCAGAAAGAGATGCCAGAGCCCTTGGTTAAGGACAGAGTCCTGCTCTGCCCCTAACCAGGGGCTGTGTGGGAACCTGCTTCTCTCCTCTCCAAATTGAAGAGGTTAACAGAGTCCCCCAAGGTCACTTCCAACGCTCTATTTACATCCTTCCGTCTTCTCACCATCTCTCCAGAAGGAGACACGGCAGCGGGAGGATGAAGCCATCCCTTGGGCTGGTGCCTGTTCCTTTCCTCTCTGTTCCCCACGACACTTGCCCTAGGTCTTTCTGCCCTAAGCTGTTCCTAACAGCCTCTGCCACTCATAGCCTCAAAGTCTCGTCCTCAT
>NC_045444.1:122927809-122967319 GCF_002776525.5 Piliocolobus tephrosceles | reverse complement strand
TTAGGAGATATACCTTATGTAAATGACGAGTTAATGGGTGCAGCACACCAACATGGCACAGGTATACATATGTAACAAACCTGCACGTTGTACACATGTACCCTAGAACTTAAAGTATAATAAAAAAATTAAAAATTAATAAAAAAAGAAAAAAAAGAAAATGCAATTCAACTGTGCAAATATTTGCTCAGGCCCTGCATGCTTCGAGAAGTATCCCTAAGGATGCTTGTTAGAGAGGCCAGCTCAGCAGCTGAGGTGGTCTTGCTCTGGCTTTCTTTCCTGAGCAAGCACTTCGCAGTTGCCTGACACTTTGAATTGTGTAAACCATAAAATTAACAACAGCCCCAAAGATCAAAGGCTAAATTAGACATTGCAAAGCAAGTAATAGTACACAGGCCTCATTTCTGGCATGGTAAAGGAATTCCTCAAACTGTACACAGCAATGAAGCGCTGGTTGGATATCTCTCCCCCAACTCCCTGGCAGGAGGCACAAGTTGCCCCCCAAAATTTTGGACAAGAATAAGAGTACTGCAGATACTGATGGTTCAAAACTCAAATCTCTAAATGATCTAAAAATGGAATTAGGTGCATGTCTGAGGACTTGGAAAATCTTTTAAATAGAAAATTATGCTCATTTTTAATGATAAAATACTCCAGTGGAGATACAAAAGTTATAATAATAAAGCACATAAAACGACAAATGTTTTGACATTCAAAATGGCCAGATTTGAAGAGAAAGCATATGGTGTGTTTACATCTGCCAATTTTCAGTACCATTCTAGGAGATTTTATGACTGGGAAACACAGTACATTAATAAGCAAATGCATTATTAAATTAAGCATGGCTTTAGGTGCTTACGCTAAGGAAAAAACACCAGGCAATAAAGTAAGAAATTATTTCACACTAAATAAAACCTTCGGCGTACTTTGTAAATCTTTCCCCTGCCCCAGAACCTCCATTCATGCTCCCAACAACCCATTCCTGAAGGCAGAACACGCCAAGCCTTGCGCAATACATGCTCCGGGTGGGAAGATGGATGGGCTGGGGTCTGCTTGGAGCCGAGCTGTTGCTGGGCTCTCCTCATGGCAGGAACGTCACTTGTATGCCAGGAGAATCCGATTTGCAGAAAGGAGCCAACCTAAGGGTGTCTGGGCCCTGAATTCATTCATCCACGGGCATAAACTATGCCATTCATTGAGTGTGGTAGTGCAATGAGACACAGCCCCCTTGGGATCTTAATGCTCTATCAAGCAAATAATGCATATATAAAATAAAAAAGTAGAAATAAGAAAGTCAAGATAATAATAAAGAATAGTGAGCACTTATGGAGCCCATTCTCTGTACCTGCCCAGGGCCAAGTGCTTTGCAAGCATTAGTCCATGCTAACCCCTCCCCACAAATCCCGGGAGTTGGGAGATTCTCCTCCAGGATCTGGCTGCTATTGAGAAGGTATGAGAGAGTCCAAGGCCCATTTCTAGCAACTTTACAAGCTTCAACTTGCTTCTCAATAGCCCCAGTTCCCTAACTTCCTTTATTCTCATAACATATTTTTTGTAAGGCACCTTAAACCACTTTGGAACATGATAACCTTGTAAGAACTTGTTTACTAAATTTAACATGCCTGAACTTAAACTATTTATCATTTCCCCTAAACCTACTGCTTTTCTGGAGTAGGCTATTTTGGTCCCCAGAGCTCAAACACTGTTGCCTTCTTTGCTAAGTCCCTAGTACCTTCCAAGACTTGTCTCTCTACCCTGCCTAATAAAGTACTGGTCTCTGTCCATGCCTCCGGCAGCATCTTCCTGGCTCATTCCCTCACTTCCATTCCCACTACTGTGGTCCTGAGTGGTACACAGGATGTTACTAACCTGGGATATGGAAATACTCTTCCAGTTGGTCCTCTCTTCTTCAGTTTGTTTCTCTCTAAACCACTTTATATACTTAGAATTAGTGTGTGCCATAACTAGCTTCCAAAGGCAGAGTCCTCATCACATCACGCTTTTCAAATGTTGTGTGGCAGTTGGTGCATGTCCCATTCATTGATCCATTCATCCCTCCACTTACCCACCCATCCATCCACCCACACACTCATCCACCCCTCCACCCATTCACCCATTCATTATCCATCCATCCACCCATCCACACACTCATCCACCCATCCACCCATTCATCTATCCATCATCCATCCAGTCCCCCACCCACCCATCCATCCTCTCACCCATCAGCATATCCACCCATCTAGCCATGCAGAAGCATTATGGAGTTTTTCTCGGTGGCCACCCAGTGCCAAATGATTTATACACATTAACTCATTCTATCCCCACTTCCCAACCCTGTGAGGACCATTCTCCCCTCCTGAAGAAAGGGACAGTGATGAATACTCTATCAAGGAGGTTAGTGAAATAAAGCCCAGAAAGTACAAGTGATTCAGCAAAGGGTTTGAGTTCTGGGGAACTGCAGCTGCTGTTAACCAAATTAAGATAATTCAAAAGAGATGCAGACTTGGGAAAAATGATAATGGGTTTGAGTGGAGGCTTGCTGAACTTAGTCAATAAGGCCTTGTAAAGGTATGTGTAGACTTTGGGGAAAAGCTAGAGTTTAGATTTGGGAGCAATTAACATGGTAAAAAGAAGCTGATGTCACGATGTCAATGAGACTACCAAGACAGTGTATGAAAAAGAAAGGAATAAAAGATAGGAAGGCAACTTTGGGAGTACCCAACTTTTATGAGTTAAGACCAGGAGCCAGCAAACTTTTTCTATAAGGGGCCATCTAGTAAATATTTTAGGCTTTGAGGATCACACAGTCTTTGTTGCCACAATTCAACTCTGTCACTGGAGCAGGAAAGCAGCCATCACCAATATGTACATGAATGGGTGTAGCTGTGTTCCACTAAAACTTTATTTACAGAAACAAGTGGTAGCTAGATTTGGGCCAAGGGCCATAGTTTGAGGAGCCCTCATTTAGAGGATGAGAAGAGACATCAAGGCCATCTGAGGAGCAACCAAGGAGCCACAGGGGAGGGGAATGAGGAGAGAAGAGGGCGGGGACCACTGTGCACCGAGCACCTCTTCAGGCCAGGGCCCTGTGAGATGTTTTTTCATCTTCATCTCATCTGTTTCTCATAGGCTGTGCCATTTGTACAGATGAGTGATAACAGAGAATTATCCAACTACAAAGGTACATGGGGTCCAGATTCAAGTCTGGCTGTGTCCTCTGCCCAAGGAGCAATAGGACAGGCACAGAAGTCGGGGTGGAGAGAGACTTAAAAAGGAAAGCTTAGATCAAGTGCTGCAGAGGGGCAGAGAGGAGCGGGAGGACGAGATCCTTCTCATTGGAGGAGACAGGACAAAACAAGCTTTCTCCTTCCACCTAACCCCACCTCCCCAGGTCTTTCCACGGACCTCTGCAGTTCCAGATCATCTAGAACCTGGGCACTTGCAGGACTCCTGGGCAGTGGAACTGGACTTCTTGGGTGCTTTCCATCAGCACTTCTCCACCAGGACCATTTTCACTTTTAGGAACTCCCCTTTCCTCTTTCCTTGCCTCAGTTGAGAATCTCATGTCAGGAGTACCAGATTCTACTTTCCTTTGCCCTTTTTGAAATCTGTCATTTTTCTACTCCTAAGAATCTGGTGAGAGAATATCCTTTAGGATGGTATTCTCAGAGGTAAGACACTGTTAGCCAGAAACATCCATGCTGAGCTAATCCCTGCGGGAGCCTGAGCCACTGGCTCAGATGACGATGTCCCCAGATCTTGGGGACATCAAGTGTCCAGGGCAAATATAGGGAGGGGGAGCCACCAGCCTGCAGCGCAGACACAAGAGCACTGAACACACCACCCAAGTCAGGGCTTCTGGTGTTGCAGGCCCGCCCAGCACCACTGCCACCCTCTGAGCCCCTACCGATGGCTTGGTCCATGTGAAGGGGCTGCATCCACCTCTCCCTCAGCCCTGCCTTCCTGCCAGCTCAGTTCCCTCCTCTGGCCTCTTTCCCGCCTGGCATTTTGCCACCCTCTGGAGATTTTTATCCAGTGTCTGCAGTGCTGCAGATCCCTTCCCAGCTGCAGCTGCGAGCACCTCAGTTACAAGCATCCCAATGGTGGAATGGCAGGCACCCAGAGGGGACATCCCTGTGTGTGAGGGACAGAGGCCCCTCCAGCAACATCCTAGTCACACTGGTCACTCCAGTCTCATCTCTTCTGGATTATCCTAATTTGGTTAGCGGCAGCTCCAGTTCCCCAGAACTCAAGCCTCTCCTGTGCCGCCGGCCAGAGTAGAGCATGTTGGCCCATGGCCGACTCGGGCAAGGCTGCTGCCGCCATCTCAGAAGCCAAGTCCGTTGACTTTGACCTAGGAGCAAATCCCAAACAGAGAGAAGCTCTCTATTTTACAAAGTCAGGAGGAGAGAAGGGAGGCAGATTCCCTTTGACCTGGCTGGCTCCTCAGAGTGGAGATCTGCTGGGTCGCTGTCCCCACAGAGGGCTGAGGGGCCCACTCCCCACCCAGGAAGCTGCAGTATCCCCTGGGAAAGGGGATTAGGGGTGGGCAGTGGCCTTAGGGGTGGGGACCACAGGCTTCATGGACTGGGGACATTTATGAGGTAGAATCCATGAGACTGATTTCAGGGAATGAGGGAGACAGAGGGCGGCTCCTGACCCAGGTGAGTGAGGCAGGTGAGTTGGTGGCACCTTTGTCCTCAGTAAGCCCAGGGACTGTTATGGGAGGGGAGCCTGCTGAATGCTCAGCAGCGGGCCAGGTGCCCCCGGGTCTGAAGGGAAGCTAACACGTTCTGGTTCCACATCGTAGGCAGGAACTCCCTACTGGGCGGCCAAGGAGCTCTGCACAGCAGCTAAACCTACCGGGAGATGGGGGCTTGGAGGCCATTCTGTCTTGCGCTGAGAGCTGACTCATCAGAGAGGATAACCATTCCCCACAAGGGAGACTATAGAGGAAGAGGGAGCAAGCAGATGTGGGTCATGACTCCAGGAAACCTCCACACTGAGGGCTGCAGACAAGGAGGGCTGTCGTCTGTCTCCTCAAGGAGGGATATTCCCAGGCTTCCTTGTTCTCTATGTCAACTGCTCCCAAGCAGGAGCTCGATGATGGTGTGATGAGTGAATGAATGAATGAATGAATGAATTTGAGGGACCTACAAGTAGCTAGCTACCCTTCAACTTTGGGCAGGGGTCTCCAACTCTCTGACTTTTGCTTTGCTTGTCTATAAAATGCAAAGAATCCCACAGGATATAACAAAGTGGCATGTCGCAGATGAGAAACTGACTCAGTGAGGGTGTCACTGCCTGTTGGTCTCCTTTCCTGCCTGGGCCACACTCTCCTCTGCTGTAAACAGAGGCTATGGACTCTTTGTTGAGGTCTTTTCCCGATGGCATTTCAGGACTCTAAATGCACAAAGGAATGCACAGAGTTGGTGGGGTGCCTGGGCAGTGGGAGGGGACAGAGACCAGGAGGGCAGGGGCTATACCTCTTTTCCATGAATGCAGTTATGGTGGCGGGATTCCTGTGTCTCGGCTCAAACCCATGATAAGGAAAAGCATTCCTCCTTTCCAATCACTGTCGTGACTGACAGGTCCTGCAAAGCTCCCTCTGCCCAGGTGGAATGCAGTCTGTAGATAGGAGCCATTCCCCAACACCCACCACCCTTCAAAACTGACAAGGCTTTCCCCTGCTAATTGAGTCCCATTGGGCAATGCTTCAGCCCTGAAGCCCCTTTTCTTCTGAGAGATGTTGGAGAAAGGAATATCAATGAGGCAAGCACGCAGTGTGGTTAACTGAAATCCACAAGTTTATTTTCTGCAATCTAAAGCTAATAATGTAGGATTGAGATTCCCCACTTCCTAATGTGGTATTTATCGTATTATACAACTCTGGCAGAAATCCTGTAGGTAGATCATATAACCATTTACAGATGAGGGGATTCAAAATTTGAAGGAAAATGTAAGGTCTGTTGTTTCCAGCCACACCGCCAATAAAGGAGGCAGAACACGCCCTTAAAATGTGAACTATAAAAGACAAACAAATAATTCCCTAAGAGTTAGACTATAATATTTACACATGAGCGGCAGGCCTGAGGTGTGTGCAAACCTCACTTTCCAGAAAGGTAGGGCTCCCTCGCCCACACAGTTCTGCCATCCTTCCCTCTAAGGACAGGATGCACAGGGCAGATGCAGTAACTTAGGAGCCCAGGACACAGGGCCCCAGGGAAAGTAAGTGAGCAGGGTCTGGGGAGAGGGTGTGCCATGCACAGGCATGACGGGGCCAATATCAATTGCGAGTTCACCATGGACATGGCTGCTTTGGGCTTCCCTGGCCTAGTGACATGAAATACAGCAGAAATGTCACAGGCAAGGGCTTGAAGCTCAGGTTGACCATGGGCCCAACTGCAGTGTCCCAACCTAGCACTTGTAGGTTCATGGCTTTAGACTTGTTTTAGTTTTGTTTCTTTGTTTTGTTTTGTTTTGTTTTGTTTTTGAGACAGGGTTTCAATTTTGTTGCTGAGGCTGGAGTGCAATGACGCCATCTTGGCTCACTGCACCCTCTGCCTCCCAGGTTTAAGCAACTCTCCTGCCTCAGCCTCCCGAATAGCTGGAATTACAGGCACCCACCACCACGCCCGGCTAATTTTTTGTATTTTTTTAAAAATTTTTAAGTAGAGATGGGGTTTCACTATGTTGGCCAGGCTGGTCTCGAACTCCTGACCTCAAGAGATCCACCCTCCTCGGCCTCCCAAAGTGCCGGGATTACAGGCGTGAGGCACTATGCCCAGCCAGACTTGATCTTTATCTAGGTATCATCTTCCTAATACACGTTCAGTTGGAACAGCCTTCCATCAATATTAGTTTTAAAAATAATCTTACATAATTAACCCCTGCATAAGCACCTTCTAAATTCTAATTGGCCTCACCTCTGGGAAGTGAATACGTGGCCAGACTGTCCGCAAGCCCTCACTGCAGCCCTGGCAAGCACCTCCTTCTTTATTTTGTGCCATTTCTGAGATTGTGGGTATTTTGCTGCCAGTGATACCCAGAGCTCCATTACACCAGGGGATCTTCCTTTTTTTTTTTTTTTTTTTTACCAGTTTGCACAGGTCATACATTCTAGGAACAGTCTGCAGCTGAAAGCCATCTCTGAAATTCTCTCCCTGAGCCTGACCTCAACCACCCAGGCTCAAGTGATCCTCCCTCCTCAGCCTCCTGAGTAGCTGGGACCACAGGCAGGCATCACCATGCCAGGCTAATTTTTAAACTTTTTGTAGAGCCAGGGTCTCACCATGTTGCCCAAGTTAATCTTGAACTCCTAGGCTCAACCAATCTTCCTGCTTTGACCTCCCAAAGCACTGGGGTTGCAGGAGCGGCTCTCTTCTCTCCTTCCCTCCCTTCCTCCTTTCCTCTTCCTCATACCTCTCCTTCTTTCTTTCAGATCCCCAAAATACAGTTGCTGGAGTGTTTAAGTGTTTAAAATATAAAATATATTTATCTTGCTGATCAAAGGGCAATACCTATTTATTGATAATAACTGGGAAATATAGAAAAGGAAAAAAGAGAGAATAAAAAATACTAGAGAAGTAAATCATAGAGAATTCCGTCACCCAAAGGTGGCCACTGAATAGATGTTTGTTTTGACTTATTGAGGCATTCGAAGCATGTTGGTGCATGGTTTTTAGACTAATTTTACACCCATTGTTTAGTCACTTGAACTTGAACATGTTGTAATCTCTCCACACAAGCTTATTTTAATGGTTGGAATGTATGGCAGGACGTGATGGATGAGGCTGTTGATAATCCTTTACTCATATAAAAAACACTGAGAAAAACATCCCTGCAGGGATTTACTTAAATATCAGATTTGCTTGTCTTTTTGAAGACTTTCACGGATAAAGCAGATTATTTCCATTTGGAATTAAGAAGCAGGAGAATGGCATGGAATGTTTTTCATGGAAAACAGCCATGTGCTGTGGCTGCTTTGGAATCCAGGCAGTGTGATTTGGGGCTATGGCTCCCCGACCCGCATCTGCAGCTCACCGCTGCATTTTGACCTCACCTTTTAGACGGGCCACGGGCATATATCAGTATCTCAAATAAGAAGAGAGCTGGGGTGGTGCAGGCCTGGAAATGGTCATTTCTGTCAGGAGAGCACAGGTCATATTTTGGAGTATGCAATCATTTGGATTCAAGCCAATTCAAAATGCTCCACCTCAAATCCCCGTTCTAGGGCCCTCTCCACTTGAGAACAAGACATTCTTTTATCCTGGAATCACCACCAGGAGTCCCCCAGAGGAGCAGCGTCATGACAGCAGTTCCATGGGCGGGGACAAGGTCCTTTCTGCAAGCACAGTGTCCACCACTGCCCTGTCTCCTGAGTCCCTGCGGGGCCCAGCAAAGAAGGAGTGTGTGTGGCGTCTGCAGAGCCGTGACAGACCCAGCATGCGGCAGCAGGAGAAACCCTTCGTTGGTAAAAGCAATACAACCCTTATCAAGTTTCGGCCGCTTCCTCCTGTGGGAGGGAGGGCAGGGAGACGCACCAGCTCCTGAGAAACTGGGTGCCTCCCCACATCCTTCCCACCCCACCCCACCCCCAACCACCATTTCAGGGCCCTCCCAGCATCGCCCTGGAAACCAGAATCATTCCCCTAACAGCACACTATTCCCACGGCATTCAGGAACTCTCGGTGGAGATGTGTCGGGGACAATTGTGATTGTTTTTGCAGATGAGGAAACTAGAAGAGAAAGAGCAAGTGTGTTTGCTGCAGTAAAGAATTTCCATAATAACCTGAATTTCCACTGTGCCGCCTTTTAAACGAGCCTGGAAAAGTAAGAACCCAAATTCTCAGGACAGAGAAGTTGGGGGCTTATGGGTCATATCACAAAAGGAGTCAGCAGTGGCTCCATCTCAATGGGGCCCTGCCCTGATGATCCTGAAAGGACTAAGCTCAGCCTCCAAGGGAGGAGGGGAGGGGACACACTCCCAGCCCCCAGGCCTCCCATCCTGCAGAACAGGACAGATAGAGAAGCGGGAGGAAGCAGCACACAGCTTCCGAAGTTCAGGCCCCACACAAGCCAGCAGGCTGAGGCCTGGGGCAGAGGCGGGGCCCGGGAGACCCAGATCAACACACAACAGCCCTGTGATGCCAGGAGACTGGCAATGAGAGACAAACAAAACGCTGCCAGATACCTTTGCATTTATTCTAAGTGCAATGTGCAGACTTAGCTTTACCACCATAAAAGCCCCAAAAAAGGGTGTCATATTCTGGGCAAGCCCTGTAATTTTCTCTACTGCAACCTCCCGGGTGACCCTCAGGAAGCCATCCGTGCCCAGCAGGGTGTGGCCTGTCTGCTCTGTACCCACCCCCGTCCCCAGGGAGGCTCCCTCCCTGCTGCCCTCACCAGTTACACTGAGACCCCCAGACCCTTGACTCTGTGAATCCTGTTCCAGAATCTTCCATCTGAGTTCTCCATGCTTTCTACCTTCATCCCAGACACCCACTCTTGAAATCTGTCTTTGTCACACACTTCTGGGCAGAGCCTGCAGTGAGCTGGCACCGCACTGGCCTGCCCTGGCTCTGACCCGGCCCTCACACTGTCCCGCCCTCTGCCCTGACTTCCAGCTCTGGCTGCCACCCTGTGACTGCCAGTTCCTGGTGAGGACGCCCCAGCTGCCTGGGCCCCCATCCAAGCACCGACAAGCCCCACGCACCCAAAAAGCCTGATGCGATGGCCAGTTTTCCCCTTCTCCACTTCCTGTCTGGAAACAGCTTTCCATCTGAGCCTGGAGGGAATGAAGGAGCTTCCATGCAGGCTGAGGAAGGCGGGTCAGCTGGGGGCTGCTGGGGGGCTGGAGTCTCAGAACAGTCATCAGATAGGCCCCAGGCTCACATCTAAAGACTCCTGTCCACCCAGGATGCATAAGTCCCACCTCCTCCTAACCCCCGCTGGCATTTGGGACTGCGTCCTGCTTTTGCAACCAACTCGGGTTTGCCATCAGTTATTTTAAAGTGGACATTCCAGGTCAAACTTGAAGAGCCAAAAACGCTGTCCTCACATGCACACGTGTATACACACATGCACACACCTGGACACATGCTCACACACATGCACACATACACAGATGAGGGGTGACAGTGGAGTGCTACATCCACCGGGTCAGGTGTGTTTCAGTCCCTTCCCATCACCACTATCCTGTCATTCCAGCGACACAGTGATAAGAAGCTTGTTGTGGTGAGAAGGACAGAAGCAAAGCAGGGTCGACGTGCCCTGGCCACACCTCCAGGGACAGAGGGTGATGTGTTTTTATCAGCAGATGACGACCAGCCCCGCTGGAAGCCACTTTCTGTGCAGGCTGGGGGGCCACTGGTGAGCAGGAGGGGTCTGCCCTGTCCTCGTGCCCCTTCCAGGCTCACTGGAGAGGCAGTGACCAAACCCACTACCTGCTATGGAAAACAGATGGGAGCCAAGTGGTGGAAAACCCAGAGGCAAGGAAGCCCTATCTGGAGGGACTGCTGAGCCTCCGCCAAAGAATGAAGTGGAGAAGAGGGATTCTGCTCACTGGAGGGAGAGCTGAGGCAGACAGAGCACCAGCCTCGTGTGCAGAGATCCCGGAGCAGGAAACAGCTGGATGTGGTCAATAATAAAGAGAATGCCAGCAGGTTCAAAACAGAAAGAGTGAGAAGAAGGGCCCATGGGATGTTCAGATAAGGGGGCAGGGGCCCAAAGGGACAGGATTTAGCAAGGAGTTGGGATTTTATTCTTAATGCAATGCTGAGGTTTTGGAGGGCTTTGGGGGTGAGGGCAGATGACGGGCTTTGTTGCAAGGCGTCAGCTGGCTATCGTGCGGAGACAGGATATAGTAGGACAGGGATCCTGGGCACATGGAGAAAGGTGGAAGGGCACAAGGTCAATCTGGGCATGGATGAGGGGTGTGAGGAACAGAGGGGACCACGGTTTGTTCCAAGGCCTCTGGCTGGAGTCGCTGAGTGGACGGTGGGCTGAGGAAGACTGCAGGGCAACGTGGGCAGGGAGGCCAAAGCAAATGCCCCACTGCCCTGGGACACGCCCAGAACATAGGAAGAGGAGGATGACACCAAGGCCATTTGCACACGGGAAATTCCAGCACCAGAGGCTCGGTCCGTGATAACTTAGCATGAGCAAGGGAGGCAGGGGTGCGGTTGGTAAGAGGCTGGTTCCCCTCATCCCCCTGGATGTCTGGGTGGAGACCCCAGGGGGAGGCTAGGGCTGGCAGAGATTCTCTCATTCAGAGGGCAGGAGGCCAGGGCTGGCCAGAGCATCTCCTTGGCAGAGACTGCTGCAGGTGAGGGCACATGCACAGACTTTCTCTGGTCCTGAGCACTCAAGGTTGGGATGATAATTGACTTAGATTTGGAAGGAGACAGCTCATATCAAGCTTTTCAAACACTAAAAGCAAGGATGCAATTTGTTTCCAGAGAATCTTTTACTCGGGGTAGAAACATAGTGGGCAGATGTGTAACTTCCAGAGAATCTACCATGTCAAAAAATCAACCACTAATAAAAACATACATGCAAGTGCAAAACCAGCATTTAACATCTTACCAGAAAGGTTAGACAAAGAGGATTCATTCAAGGAAGAGAAGGGGACTTGGTTCAAAAACTCTTAAAAAACAGAAAAAAAAGAAAACTCCTTTTGCTAGCAGAACAGCCTTCTTATAACCTCAGAAGCTTCTGGAACTAGGTCTGCTGCAGCCAAGGAAGGCAGGCTTCTGGTGTCTTCATCTTACATGAGACTCAGAGAGGCAGCTGCAGGAGGGGAGACACCCTGGGCTGTCCACCACTCTGACACCCTGCCATTCCAGCAGGAATGTACCAGAACAGTGCACCAGCCAGCATTTGCTACAACAGGGTAGTACTGGGGCAGTGACTGGGCCGTGCCAGCCAATTGACTATCACCATGGGACCAGCCTCATTCAAAGAGTGATAGTGCGGTCCTTCCAGTTACATGTTTGCTGCTACATGAGGGTCAGATTCAAAAGGTCTTTTCATCCTGGTAGAGGAGAAAGGCTAAAAGTACAGATGTCAAGTTTAGGCAAAATAATGGCAAAAATACACGAATATTATTAATCTATTATAATAGCTATTAAATAGTGGATTCCTTGTAGATGCTATGTCTCCACTTTACAGAGAGCTGAGAGAGTCTGGCCATCACCTGATGCAGGGAAAGAACTGGGAAAGAACTTGCCCCTACAGACTCCTAAACCCCTTGCTTTTCACCACCATGGTGGCCACAGGAGTGGGTTATCAGGCCCTGTCCACTGCACAGGAAATGATAGCGGATTCTCATGGGGAGGGAGGTCGGAGAGAGGGTGCCTGTTGGGTCTCAAACTGGCAAGGATTCACAGGAAGAAAGATTCAGAAACTGAAGAGGGCACACAGTGTTTACATGACACTGGCTTACCTCTTTCTCCCTAATTTAGGCAAGGTGAATGTTTTGGAGATAGACACTCTGAGAGTTAAATCCCAGCTCCGCCAGTTACCCGCAAGCATGCCCTCAGGGAGATGGGGTCCCCTCTGCACCTAGGCTCAGCTGCAAGACTGGGGCAGGTGATTGGCCCCGCCCACCTCTCAGGTTAGATGAAGCCCCCAGCACATTGTCCCGGAGCCGTGCACATCTTAGAGGCGGCAGCGTGTTTCTTCCCATGACAAGCACCAGCCCGAACCCCAGGATTTATGAAGTTGCTTTGTTTCGTTTTTGAAGCAGGGCCAACTTAGTTTACAGTTTCTTGCTTCCCAGAATTTGGCAGATGCGAGTGTGTCTCTGTCGTGACTTTCTTTTTCTCAAGTCCACGGATACAAAAGTAAAATTCACTTTCAAAAAAGATCCGTGCCCTCTTTTATTTTCAGTCAGTACCAGTAAATCAAAACCGTATCATAGTATCCCCAAAATTCACAGGGTCTTTCACCCACTTATTTGTCTGGCACTGATGTTTTCTCACCATTTGTTCACAGACTTTCCCGAGACTGCACCATCGGTAGGTCTCTGGGGTCTCTGTGTGGAGCTGGTTCTGCTCGGGTGAAGAGCCACAGGATCTGGATTCGAATCTTCTCCCAAATGAGGCAGGAAAATAGGGCTTGGAGGCAGGGAACACAAGGCCGATTCACGCTGACTTTCTAGAACTAAATCAAACGGAAACACTTCAGCTATCACAGGAAATATCTTCTCCATTTGCATAGGGTGTACACCGACTCAATGATTTTCTAATTTTATTTCATCCCCTTCATTTACATAGGGCATATACCAAGTAACCAATGGAAACCTCTAGAGGGTATTTAAACCCCCAGAAATTCTGTAACAGGGCTCCTGAGCCCCTGTGTTCGGGCCGCTCCCACCCTGTGGAGCGCGCTTTCATTTTCAATAAATCTCTGCCTTTGCCTCTTCATTCTTTCCTTGCTTTGTTTGTGCATTTTGTCCAAGTCTTTGTTCAAAACACCAAGAACATGGACACCCTCCATCGGTAATACCAACAGTGGCCCTGCTTAGCCCACCTCATCCCAGTTCTCGCCTGCAAAACCAGGCAAAAAGAACCAGGCAAAAAGATGCGGAGCAGGCTTGGGGACTGGGTGAGCATCAGGAGTGGGGTGTGCTGCAGGTGCCCCCGCCTTAGAACTGTTCCCAGAGGTTGGAGAAGAGGAGTTGCAGCTCAAAGGGCTGTTTTCTGAGCTATGAACACAACGTAACTAAATTTCTTACTCACTGGTATCCCACGATGACTGAGGCGGTTTAAAAACACCTGACTCCCAAATCCCAGACACTCATGGGGCTCAGACGTGGAGTTCTGGGAACAAATCTGGAAGCCCCCAAGCCTGTGATTCCTCTGAGCACTGTCATCCTGTGGGAGCTACAAAGCTTTCTTAGCACCAGATGAAAGGGGAAGAGAGAGGCAGGGTGGCAGAGAGAGAAAGGGGGAGAGAGAGCTGGTGGGGAGCTCTCCTTCTGGCTCTTCCCTCTGAGCCTGTTTCCCAGCCTCCACAGGTGACACTGGCCCAGGAACCAGGAGATGGGTTTTAATCTCCACCCTGATGCCGGTTGGTTGTGCTCTCTGACGTCTGGCTGTGGGCCCAGCATCTGTGAGCCAGGTGCAGGACAGGCAAGGCCCCAGGGGAGGGGACATCCGGCATGAACCTCAGGAAGTGGACCGCACAGACCAGCCAGCCTCTCTTCCACCCTGGCTCCTTTGCAGCAGCCTGAAGCAGCAGTGATCTGAGTCCAGCATGGGGAGGGACTGGAACTTGCATTTTATTTCTATGACTAAGCAATTTTTGGTTTTACAAAGGAGTGACCTCAGATCGCAAGGAAAATATGTGGAGGTGCATCAGCCACTGGCTGTGGGATAGGGCGAATTGACAGCAGGTGTCAACTTCATGTGTTGGCAGCAGGCAACTGGGCATCTTACACCTGAAGCTGGGGACAGTTAAACAGCTCTCCCTGGGCCACACAGTTCCATAGGAGCAGAGGCACAGAAAGGATGCGACAAGCAGGTCCCACCTCCTAAACTGAGCCCCCACCTCCACTTCACTCTGCCTCCAGGGGCATGCTTCACGGTGGCCTTTTGTCCACACAGTAGAGCACAAGTTCCCATACAGGCAGTATCCCTCAGACCCAGAGTCCTGGCTGGCACTTCTTAGTCTCCTCAGCTCAGGGCCAATGGAGAAAGGAGCTGAAGGTGAAACAAAGTCTTTGCATAAAATAACTCTAGAACCTTATAGAAATGTTAACACCACTAAGTTTTCTCACTATATAGATGACCCCAGGGGTCAAAGTTCCTATAGGAACATACACATGAGATCTTCACAAGTCCCAGAAAGCTCAGGAAGGAGCCAGTTACTAAGGCCCCAACTACGATCAAACATCAACAAATGCCTTAGAAATGGCTTTTGTTTTTAATACATATATGAAATAATCTTCCCAATAAATGATTTTAGAATTTTCTTTTTTTTTTTTTTTTTTGGTTTTGGGATGAGAGATTAATTACCAGGTTTCCACTTTGCCTAGCCACCCCTCAAGATGCCCTGGTATCCTGCTTTCTAAGGAAATATACCAGCAATACCAAAGATTTCTCAACAGCTTTTAGAAGTTGGATTGAAAATGTTGTGTGTGCAACATACCAGCACCATTTGCCAAGGCATACTATATGAACAGAATTGCTACTCTCTTGACACAAAGCATATCGCTAAGGATGACTTTTTGATGGAAAGGGATTAGATGAACCAGAGTTGTGAAGGTCAAGAATTTCCTAAGTGAGAGAGAGCTGAAAGCAATTTCATGAATATTATTGGCTGGTACAAAAATAATTGCGATTTCTGCCATTAAAAGCAATGACAGAAACTTTTGTACCAACCTAATACTTTTTAAAATTCGTTAAGCCATTCTTGAGATGCAGATGGGGTGCCGGATAAAATATAGGACACCCAGTCAAATTTGAACTCTAGACTAGCAGTAGCAAAAAAAAAAAAAAAAAAAAAAAAAATTAGTGCAAGTATATTTCATGGAATATTTGGGATATACTTACCCTAAAAAAATTGGTCAATGGTTATCTGAAGTTCAAATTTACCCGGATGTCTTGTGTGTTTTATTTGCCAAATCTGGGAACACTTGATGGCAGTTCTGGCAATCGCATCCGGAAGTAATCTTGTTTACCCTAATGTAGTCACTTTTCACTTCTTTTTAGGAATGGCTAATCATTCTGCAGTTCACACTGCTGCCTCATACATATTATGGCTCTTAATTAAATGCTTTTGGTGTTTAGCATTTCTAGTTCATGACACTTTTCTTGCAACTGCTTCGTTATCTCTATATTCATTGAGATCAAGTTCTGTAAATAATTTTTTTTTTTTTTTTTTTTTGAGACGGAGTCTCACTCTGTCGCCCAGGCTGGAGTGCAGTGGCCGGATCTCAGCTCACTGCAAGCTCCGCCTCCCGGGTTCCCGCCATTCTCCTGCCTCAGCCTCCCGAGTAGCTGGGACCACAGGCGCCGCCACCTCGCCCGGCTAGTTTTTTTTTTTTTTTTTTTTGTATTTTTTAGCAGAGACGGGGTTTCACCGTGTTAGCCAGGATGGTCTCGATCTCCTGACCTCGTGATCCGCCCGTCTCGGCCTCCCAAAGTGCTGGGATTACAGGCTTGAGCCACCGCGCCCGGCTGTAAATAATTTTTAAACTGTGTAAACCCATATGTTTATCCTGTTACTACTCGTTTTTTGGTTTGTAGAAGCTTTTTGTCCAATTTGTCTATACGGTTTGCAGGCTGTTACATTTTGAAGACAAAAATGTGAATATGATTAAAGCCTCCCTTATGTTTTAAAGCTGTTTCACATTGCTTTGTTATCCAAATGTGGAAGCTGAGTTTCTTAAATATCAAGCACCAGGTATCTGGCCTGACTGTTAACTGCTTGGTTGCCTGTAACAGAATCCCAAAAAAGCCTAAAGTGGGGGATTACGGGGCTGGCAGAGGAGCTCAGTGGCAGGAAGTGCAGAGGGGGCCTCTGGAGGGACTTCTCCTCTCCTGTGCTGGCTTCCTCTTCCCTCCCACCATCGCCTCACATCACTCATCCTCTGCGATCCTGTGGAATGATCTCGCTGGCGGTCCAGTGATCTCCCCTCAATGAACTCACAGCTTCCCCTGGTCCACATTTACGTTACTTCTCCATCCAAACACCCAATAAAGACTAATGAGATTCATCGGGTCTTGGGTACAAATGATGGGATAGAGATTCCAATGGGCCCCATCACTCCTGGTTCAGCCTGCTGGGTCCCAGGCAGAGTGGGCTGCCTGGGCAGCAGGTGCCATGTGATGGGTAATTCACTGGTGTGTGGGCAGCAGAAGTTTTGGAAACGTTCTAGCCAATCCAAGGATCATTATAGCAAAGTTGTGAGGATGGCATCCAGCCTCATGTATCTGAATCACCTAATCTGCCAATGGAATCCCTGGCAAATAGATTCTGGACCAAGGTGTGTTTGGGGGTGTCGGGGTGATTGTACCCTGCAGCCATCGCTCGGAATCTTGGCTCAGAGGAACTCATCTTGTTTACACATGCCACCCACTTCTGGAAATAAAAGTAAACGTTGCCAACTCAGTTCAGGATCCCTAAACCATTACTAATTAGTAAATGGCTTGCAGTAACCGTGCAAATAGTGGAGATGGTCAACTGGGGTCTATTCAGAGGAAATTCATAACGTTGCTAATGAAACTATATTTAAGTGGGTGTCTATGAAGGATGTGTTTTCTGAAGATTGTATACAGACAGGCAAAGCCTGCTGCAGTGGATTCCACACCCTCAGGGACCATGTACAGTAAGTGGGTGTTTCCCTTGGTCTTTACATATCATCTCCCCACCCTGGCCTTCTCCCCTTTTTCCATGTTTGTTGATTTTGATCTGTAATTAATATCCATCAAGACAAAGTAGAAAATAGCCACAAGCAAAAAGAAAAAATGTGTAGTTCCCTACCACCCACAGATAAAACATAACCACAGTTGAAAAAGTAGGATGACTCTATATTTGCAGTTCCTTTATGTGAGACACATCCCAGGCATCTTGCCGTGCCCATAAAGATCTTTTAATGGCCACAGAGTGTTCCATGGCAAGCGTGCGTCCTGATGTTTGCACTAGCTGCTCGTGTTCAGTATTTTGGATGTTCCATTTTTTCACTGTTGCAGTCAATGCTGTAATATGCATGGATGAAACTAAACTTTTGCATAAATACATTTAAATAGTTTACAGTTGTGGTTTTGATTTCATCTTTGACCCAGCAGTTATTTAAAAATGTTTTGTTTTAATTTTCCAGTGCCTGCAGTTTCCTGTTTATATCTTCATTATTTAACTTTAGTTTTATTGCACTGTGGTCAAAGAATGTGGATGGTACTATTTCTGCCCTTAGAAATTTATTGAATTTTTAAAAATAGTTAAATATACAGTCAATTTTTGTAACTATCCCATGGGAATGTAAGAAGATGCTGGATTCTTCCTTTGTAGACCATACCAGTTGACTTTTAGCTCTCAATTCAAACTTATTAATCATATTCTTAAAATCCTCACTCTTCTAACTTATTTTTCCATTTTAAGTAATTTCTTAAAAACCAAGGAATTATCTGCCACTACTACTTATTTCTGACAAATCTCTTTTTATCAATGTCAATTCAGAGTGCTTTGCTGTTGTTTTTATTTTGGTTTTAGCTTTAAAGTCCAAGGCACACCACTTCTGTGGCCTGTTTGAACAGCTTTCTTCCATTTGTTCGATATTTTTCTTTAGGAACAGAAATTAAAAGTACATTGAAATCATTACGTCTCATCAATAGCTATTATATTTTTTCTAATATTCTTCATTGCTCTACCATTTCACTTTAACTTAAAAGGGCTTTTAAAGACTGACTGATTCGATTTTTTGAAGTTTGATTGACTTTGACTTTTTCTAATCCCGCTTTAATTTATGTTACAGCCTTATATTTCTCTTCCCAATTTTCCACAAGTCTGCCATTTCCTTTTTCATCCCTGTCTTATAGTTCATCTCTGACTGTACAGAATCTGTAAAAGGGGAAGAAGATGCTGTCCAAGTTTTCCTCCTGTTTCCAGTGGTAAACGTGTTTACATCTGTTTTCTCCTGTTGGCTGTGATATAAGTTAATCTCCTTCTTTCATGTTGCAGAATCTTGTCATGAGTAAGCGTGTTGGTTTGGATCAGTCACGGGATACTGTCTAACCAAAAACAGCATGAGCCACTCTGAGGGCCCTCTTCTTTCTGGGTACATTTGCTGTTTCCTGCCCGCCACCCCTGCCGCAGACTTCCAGCTGGAGGTCAATCAGGTCTCAGCAGCCCAATGGTAAGCAGAACTTGGTGGGTCCCTTGGTCAGAAGCTCTCTGCCGTTGCCTTCTCCAGCAGGTGAAACTCTCACACCAACCCCTCTTTTTCCACAACTGACTGTCTGTCTAGCCAGGCCACCACTCTAGTGCCTGGGAGACTTTAGTTAGCCCTCTTTCTGGCACCACACTCTCTGAATTGAGGGAATGCCTCTTCCAACCCAGAAGGAAACTGTGGGTCACAAAAGTGCTCAGGGAAGTCACCTGCTGCTGCTGTGGCCAGGAGAAGCTCCCTAGAGACAAACTCCACCTCAAGAAGTCTTTGGGCTGCCCCCCTACCCAACTTGGCCTCTTCTGGGGGTCACTGCTCTGCCAGGGAAAAGGGACACCAAGAGGCGTCTCCACCTTGGTCCACTCTCAACTGGAGCTCTGCGTCCCCAGGCCAGAGTCTCATGCAGTTCCCTGAAATACCCACTTCCAACAGCCACAGCCCTCACAGATCGCTGGGGAAAAACTTGCTACCTTCTGCAGCCTCAGCTGTGTTGTCCCGTGTGCATTTCATCCAGCAAAAGTTGCTTATCAGGGCCAACTGCGGTGGCTCACGCCTGTAATCCCAGCACTTTGGGAGGCCAAGGTAGGTGGATCACCTGAGGTCAGGAGTTTGAGACCAGCCTGGTCAACATGGTAAAACTCTATCTCTACTAAAACTACAAAAATTAGCTGGGTGTGGTAGCAGGCGCCTGTAGTCCCAGATAGGAGGTTGAGGCAGCAGAATCACTTGAACTAGGGAGACAGAGGTTGCAGTGAGCCGAAATTGTGCCACTGCACTCCAGCCTGGGCAAAAGAGCGAGACTCCGTCTCAAAAAAAAAAAAAAAAAGTTTCTCAGCAGGCTCGGCCATGGAGGCTGTCCCCGTCAACTCTCAGGGCTAACGACATTTGCCCCCACCTATGTTTGTTTTATTGTTAATCTTTCCATCCGTTTCTAAGAGAGAAAGAGAATCTGGACAGTTCATAGGAATAATAATATAGCTACTAAACCAATAAGGCACTAATTACATGCCAAGGACAGTCTGCACTCCAGCCCGGGCGACAGAGCGAGACTCCGTCTCAAAAAAAAAAAAAAAGAGTTTAACATTATCAGTCCATTTCATGTTCATGAAGTAGATACTATTATTAGTATTATTGCCATTTTGCAGATGAGGAAACTGAGGTGCAAAGAAACAAGTGGTTCATGCCCTGTGACACAGCTGCTGAGCGTCTGTCTCCAATGATTAAACTCAGTCCAGCTGCAGGGTCTGCATTGAGTGCACCCTAGATGCCCCTCCATTTGCTGCAGAGAACAACCCCAGCTACCGTGTGATCCCGCATTTAGGTCCCCAGATGTTAGAGAAGGAAGAACATGGGAAATGATAGGGCAAGCTTCAACTCTGGCTCCGACAAACAATCTCAGAGAAGACCTGGGACCATATGGCGGTTGTAAAATAAACAGGTTGTAGAGACAACAGCCTTTCCTTTTATGTGTTCCCCCAAGGCCCAGGCCAGGACTGGTGGAGCAGACGCCACCTCTGCAATGATCGGGAAAAGCCCTTGAAACGGTCTTTCCACATGTGCTTCAGAGAAGCAGTTGGCAAAATCATCACTACTTCCTTGCACGAGAGACACAGGAAAACGTCTTGACCAAGACTTAGGCTGCCATCAAGCACTCGGGCTTCAGACTCTACCTCTTTCTTTTAGTCATCTGCAGCAAGCTCAGTGCAGTGTTTTCTCCGTCTCAGGCACAATATAAAGCTTCACTTGGCAAATACAAAGCGTGTCCCCAGAGTGCTAAGTCACTATCCTATAGCCAGTGCCCCAGAATCACAGAGAGATGAATGGTGATGTCTTTTGGGTGGTGGAAGACACCACAGAGCTACTTGAACACCCTTCTTTGATGCCACCTCCCCACTCTACTCTGTAGCTGTGTGATCCCACCCAACCTCCGCAGCGCCCCCGCACACACACACACACACGCCCTAAGCTAGTGCGAATCTTCTCTGGAAGCCACGGAAAAATCACTACCATTGTTTTATCTAAATGGGACACACTCCCAACTGTCTAGTCTCTAACTACCAAAATGTTAACTTCATCGCCAAGGAATCAAAGTTTTTAAAAGATGTTGCCCAATTAATTCTATGACACATAAACAGAGGTGTTTGTGAGGTTTCTACTTTCCTTAATTAAAGATCCCCATGGAGAAATAAACACATACTCTCCATTCAACAACATTTAGATAAGAGGTTGGGAATGCTTCACCATCTGAGGCACAGAAACTTCTAAGTGTCAGGAGGTATGTGATTCATTTAGGAGATCCCATGGTCTTCCTGGGTGATCTCAAGCAAGTCTCCATGCCTCAACTGACTTTTCCAATCTGCAAAATCTTGCAGGGATATTAAGATCAGTCAAGGAATGTCTGTAAAGTGCTTTGAACTCCTAGAGTTAGACATTAAATAAATATCCAGTGTTATTAGAACTCCACTGGGGCACTAGAATGTTCGAAATGGGACTTTATTATAAATACTCTCTGAAGTTTGCCAAGAATAAATTGAATGGGCAAAGGCAACATACTTGGCTGTAACTTAATCCAAACTTGGCTTATTTGCCAAAACTTGGCATCATGATACATGAATAGGGAGTTCTGGAGAGAACATGAAAGGGTTCTATTATTCCGAGCCAACAGTTTAACCACATTTCCATATCTTCCATTTATTTGTTCCGTTCGTTAAATTGCTGCATTATAGAGGAAAGCAGAAGTATAAAATAAAGCTAAAGGACTATAAGCCTGTTTGCATTTTCCTACAGTTAATATGACTGAATGTAAACTGGTATAAAGACCAGAGAATCAACCCCCATGTCAGTTGACTAAGATGGATAGAAACCAAGATTCCTTTTTTTAAGTTCACACAGCAAAAACTACAGCAGTACTACACAGCCTTTGCATGACAATAATATTTCTCTGAGTCAATCAGAGAAAGCTATGCCTACAATCAAATTAAGTGTATTTTGAAGTCTAACATCTTATAACAAAAAAAAAGCATGATTTTCCTTGCATTAGAAGAAAGTTTAAAATTGCAAATTCAAAACTTTTACATTGCTTTAAAGTGTGCATTATGACTGGGAATTTTCGTAAGGACATGACATGAATGAATGATCATTACTAAGAAGCAGGATATTCATTCTGTGTCAGGAAATCAATCAGGAGACATCCCAAGGTGCAGAGAAATTCCCAAGACTTGGAGATAAGATTTCTGGAGTCTGATCTCACTTCTGCCATGAACTAACTGTATGAAAAGTTAAATCCCCTTCTTGAGCCTCAGTTTCCTGATCTGCAAAATGAAGGGAGAGATCCAAAGTACTCTCTTCTTCAAACAGCCATGTTTCTCAAAGGCATTACAAGTGAGAATGCAAGCAAAGTAATACATTCCTGGAAGGAAATAGCCCCAAACCAAGGCTTATGCCCTCACTTATACCCAAGAATAAACTTGAAATGACATTCTCTAATCAGCCTTGATGTCTAAGTTTTTTCCCATCACCTGCTGACAGAAAGAAGAAAATGACTTCATCTTGACAAAACGCTGGGTATTTTCTGCAGCAAACCTCAGTCCTTGTGTGTCAGAGTTTAAATTCAGCACATATTCTGGATTCTTGCATCCAAATAAATACTTAGAGGTACATGTCCAGATATGTTTCCTAGGAGATTAAATTCCCCTGTGATGGGCGGCAGGGTTTGCCCAAGAGAGACTTGCACATTCACTGAGTTGCATATTTTCTGGATTCGTAAATGCAGAAAAATTATAAAGTTCCATATGACTACTTCAATAAAGCAGTGCTGTTGGGTATTTTTTTTTTTAATCTTGAATGCATGCTTTTGGCAAATCAGAAAACCATCTGGATTCTCTAACTAATCTTAGGATGGAAAATAAATGCCCACCAACACGGCCTTGAGGAAAATGTGGGGGTTGGAAACAATACATGCAACCAGATCAACTTTGCACAAGTTCACTTTCTTCCAAGCTCCCAGCCCTCAAGCCACAGGAAAGCCGCCGCCGCCACAGCCAGACAGAGCTTTAATTGGGGTCTGAGCTTCGCTCGTGCTGCGTGGCTCCAAGAAAATCTATTCTTTAAAGTCTGGGGGAGAAACTGCAAGCTTGCCCAGTCCTTCAAGAGAAAATAAATGCCAGACATCCGGGCCCTTAGGAAGCTACTGGCTCCCAGACAGTGAACTGTGGTCGTTGGATTCTGAGGGTCTGAGGATGACTACACGCTCCCCAGGTGCACACTCCTTCCCTCTAGACAGGAGACTGGACAAGGCAGAGTCTCACCCACAGTGTGTAACAGGTAGAAGAGTCCTCGGAGGCCCTGTCTCTGCCCCACGTTGAGCTGGTCTGTGGCAGGATGGGAGCAGCACCCAGTCTCCTGATCTTCCCAAGGGCTTTCCAAGCACAACATCACCTAGAGCAGGGGACCCCAACCTCCTGGCTGAGGACTGGTCCATGGCCTGTTAGGAACTGGACCACACAGCAGGAGGTGAGCAGTACCGTCTGAGCTCTGCCTCCTGTCAGATCCACGGTGGCATTAAAGTCTCACAGGAACACTGATCCTACTGTGAACTCCACACCAGAGCGGTGTAGGTTGCACGCTCCTTATGAGAATCTAATGCCTGATGATCTGAGGTGGAAGAGTTTCATCCCCAAATCATCCCTCCACCTCCCACACCCTCCGTGGAAAAATTGTCTTCCACAATACCGATCCCTGGTGCCAAAAAGGCTGGGGACTGCTGACCTAGAGGGCTCACTAAACACAGGGTCTCTTGGAGAGTTAAATGAGATAATGCACCTAGAACTCTTAGCACCAGGCCCCAAAGCATGGAGGAATGTTGGCTATTGTTATTACTAAAGATGTGGATTCCTCTGCCCCTGTGGTGCTGCCCTCACGAATACTTCACACCATGACATCTGTGGGGCCTCCCAGGTACCCTAGATTCAGGTGTGCATGACATGCCCCAGAGCCAGCAATTTGGGAGCCCCACTGGTCTGTGCACTGGCCAGCCTGTGAACAAGAGCTCTTCATCCCCAGCACGGCTGGACAGTGAGTAATCAGAATTCCTTCACCATGCACTGCGATAACCCGATAACCAGTACTAACCATAAAACACGAAGGGAAAACTGATCCTATTTCATACCCCTGTGTGAACTCAGCGTTCCTGAGAGCATCCTGTCTTGCGAATTCCCGCAGTCACCAGAGGAAGCGTCCGGCGTCCACCTCATTGTTCTAGCCATCCTGACATCAAGCTAATCTCAACACAGTCGCCCCCCATCCCCTTTCCACATCCTTGCCCAGAAAGGTCAGTCACCTGCTTGCTTCAGAGTCAAGGTAGGTGCTTTCTAGCCCTGCTCTGAACTTTGGAATGTTTTCCTTCTTGCAGAAGGTGGTGGAAGGAAGTGGAAGTTATAGCTGACAGCCACACACACTCACATGTGCACACCGACTCACACACACACGCACACACACATTCAAACCCACTCACACATATGTGAACACACTCACGTGCACACACACACACTCACACGCGTGCATACCCACACCCCCACACACGTGTATGTACTCACAATGCACACCCCCACATACGTGCGCACGCACACACGTGCACACATGCATACATGCATACCCACTCACACACGTGCACACCCACTCACACACTTGTACACCCACACACCCCCATACATGTGTACACACAGATGTGCACACACTCATGCACATCCACTCACACACATGCACACCCACACACTTAGATGTGCACACCCACTCACACATACACACCCACACACACACACCCACAAACTCACAAGTGCACACACATGCACACACATGCACACCTCCCCCACCCTCACACTTCCATATTCACATGTAGATACCCCCACACACCCACAGTTGTGTACCTGCTCAAATGTGTACATATACTGGTATGTATTCACATGTGTACACACATGTTCACACTTTGATACACATGCACACACAAACTCACACCTACACACCACAACACAGAGGCAGCCTATAAAAATGCATGCTGACAATATGGGGTTGCTGCCCAAATCCCTATACTTGGGCAATCACTATTGGGTCCCTCCCATCCTCAGGTCACAGGGAGCTTGCTCAATGTACGCCATCACAATGACAATAGTCAGGTTTACTAGACAAGAATCATCCAGCCTCTTCCTACATTTGCTCAACTTACCCCACAGCTATATGTGGTTGTGCAAGGAGCAGCCTTCCACGGCCTCCACTGGCAGAGCAGGCTGGAGAGGGGCCTTCCCTCACTCGCAGGCAGAGCCTGGGTTTTTCCAGTTCTAGCTGTACCCAGGGATCTTCCTCGAGCTCCACCCGACTTGGAACGGTTCAAACTCCCGGCTGCTCTCTGAACCTTCTTTTTTCTTTTGTTAAGATGAAGCTTGGCAGCTCAATGAGCTGAGCACCCTGATTCGTACTCCTTCTAGAACATTGACACTTCCTTTTCAAAAATGCACATGACAACATTTCCAGCAGCAGGCTTTAGTGTTTCACATGCTTAGGAATTCCACTCAGCTGACACCAATAGGCTATCAATTTATTCAGTGTCAGAAAAGCAAGACTTGTCCTGAAATGGCACTGTCAGGTTTGGGGCAGATCCTCAGGCCACGCTTGGTGTTTGTGGCCTTGTCTTCTTCCCTGATCTCTTCCCTGATGTCCGGGGAACAGTCCCCTCAGTCCCTCCACTTCAGCCAGAGTTGATACCAGGCACCACTTGCCTCCTATACACCACACACGTGAGGGCTCCTGTGCCCGTGGGAAAGACTTGCTGGAGCCAAGACCTGTCCTCCACCCCAAGTGTGGCCACCGCCCCAGGCTTCCCCACAGCCCCCGCACACTCAGCACAGGCTCATTGAGCAGCTGTCAGAGACCAGGTGTGGTGCAAAGACAATCAAACCTGAGGAGGGGCTGCTGCAGCAGCTGGCCCCCGGGAGAGCGCTCTGGTGAGGTGGGCTCAGGTGCCAGGGGCTCTGAGGGGCTCCCAACTCCAACAGGGGGTTAGGAAGGGCTTAAGGGATGATATGGGGTTACTGCCCAAATCCCTGTACTCTGGGAAATCACTAATGGGACCTCCTCCCATCCTCAGGTCACCCGGGAGCTGTGAGCATGGGAGCCGAATCATGACAGGGAAGCAAGAGCATGAACCCATTTATGCTTTCGTTCTTGTGAAATTATTTATAAAAGCAAACACTAGATGAAAACAGCTGCAGTCATCTACCAGGACTGCAGTAACAAGTCCCCAAACTGGGGGGCTAAAGTATTTATTCTCTCACAGTTCTGGAGACCAAGATGTTCAAGATCAAGGGAGGGCAGCACTGGTTCCTTGCAGGGCTGGGAGGAATTTTTGTCCCATGCCTCCCCTTGGCTTGCACGTGACTCCTGCCTGTGTCTCCTCATGTCATCCTCTCTCTGTGCCTGTCTCTGCCTCCAAGGTTCCCATTCTCATAAGCACTCCGGCCATGAGATTCTGGGCCTATCCCAGTGACCTCATTTTCACTTGATTACCTCTGTAAAGACCCTCTCTCCAAATAAGGTCACATCTCAGGGGTGGGGACTCCGACATAAGAATTGAGAGACACAATTTAAGCCATAACAATGTCAAATGGCAATGATGAGTCAAATAGTGGCAGATTATAAACCATTTCAAAGACGGATAAGAACACCACACAGGAACATGGAGAATGCTTGGGATGGGATGTGAAATGATAGAAAAAAGATGCAAGGAAATATAGACAAGTGAAAACCATGACTATTTTCGGGGCAAAAGTTCATACATGATCTTTGTCCTTTTTTTTCCAAATGTGATGTGGCTCAGTGACATTTACAATGTGTGTTGCAGCCGTTGTCCTGGCAGCCATAAGCCCACGTCCTCTCGCTGCTCTGGGAAGCCAGGATCAGACCCACACAAACGATCCTTTCTGTCATTGAGAGACTGGCCAGGCAAGGAGGTCCAGGCAAAACTCAACCAAGTGTCCGGGGACCCTGCAAATCTCCTCGCCGTAGTACAGCAGCTCCATCATCAACAGATTGGTCACAAAGACCACAGCCGGGAACTCTACCTCCTACCCACAGATGGGCTGGGACAGCAAAAGTTTCAAGCCTTTCTACACCCTGAGATCTAGGAGTTCTGTCCAGATAATGCCACTCAGTCTGGAAGAGCAGGGCACATGCCTGCCCTCAGGCCTGGGCGCAAGACTGCACTGAAAGTAACAGGAATGAAGCGAGACACCCTGGCATCATGGCGTCCTGTGCCATGAAGACCCCGGCCCTCCCGGTGGGCCCATTAGCCTGACATGAGGGAGAGTGACTGCTACATGTCCAGTGGCTCCCTGAGTTGGGCCATTCCTGGCTCCTTACGAATTCCAGCTGCCTCTCTGGGATGAGGGAGCCCCACATGACTGAGGGACAGTGAACCTCTCCTGGACCTGATGGCCACGTAGTGGGGGGATGGGGACTCTGGTGTGACAGATCCACCAGATGTCTTGGGCTCAGAGCATGTGGCCAGGCCATGGTGACAGCCAGCACACAGAGGAGTCAGTGACACTGCTCCAAGCCAGGCTCCGTGTGGGTGCAGGGCGCCATGCTGGCCAGGAAGGTGGTGAATGCCAACTGGAAGTGGCGGCAGCTGCCTCCGCCTCTCTGGCAGGAAGTTTGGGTTTGTCTTTGAAGGCAGATTGCTACTCTACTTTGGTAAAACCAAAATTCTCTCCCAAGATGGGGATGTTAGAGATATTCAAGAACTAAACTATTTGTGTTCAGTAAAGAAGGGCAAAGGCTGCCTTTGTTCCAGGCAGATTCGTAACTCAGAAGAGAATCACGACAGGGAGAGCAGCTGGCCTTGGGGGTCTCCTGGAGACCCTGGTCTCCCTCTAAGCGCTTGGGGGTCGTGGACTCTGGCAAGGAGGGCATGGCCAAGGCAGCCCCAGCAGAGAGGGAGGAGGAAGTCACCTAAAACACAGCTGCAGGGGTGAGGTGAGTACCGGGGAAGCCAGAAGGTTTCACCCTAAGCAAGGCGCATCTGGGAGTAGGAGTCCTCAGATCTGAGAGACCTCACTGAGCTGACTTGCCCTCATCATAAGCTCCCCATTGCCCTGGACTTTAGTCAGGTTGTATTAGATGTGACAGCTCTGTCTTTGCTTGGCTTTGAGTCATCAATGGAAAGGGTTGTGTCGCTGATGGGTAGAAGCCGGGTGCAGAGGTAGCAGAAACTAGCCTAGAGATGTTCAGAGGGGCTCTGCAAGGGCCCTGAGCCAAGGTTCAGGGGGACTGCTGGCTGCTGTGGCCATGACCACCAGGATGGTCTTGGAAGAGGCATCCCTGGGATCACTAGAAGTGGGGGGGGGAATCTGGCCGAAGAATGAACTTCCTGCAGCCACACGGGATGGGGGTGTGGACTGGGATGTGCTTATCAAGACACCCTCTGGGAGCTCGGTGCTGTGGCTCACACCTGTAATCCCAGCACTTTGGGAGGCCGAGACGGATGGATCATGAGGTCAAGAGATCAAGACCATCCTGGCCAACATGGTGAAACCCTATCTCTACTAAAAATACAAAAATTAACCAGCAAGGTGGCATACACCTGTAGTCCCAGCTACTTGGGAGGCTGAGGCAGGAGAATCAGTTGAACTCGTGAGGTGGAGGTTGCAGTGAGCCGACATCATGTCACTCCACTCCAGCCTGGTGACAGAGTGGGACTCCGTCTCAAAAAATAAAAAAGAGGCCCCTTGGGGCACAGAAGTCAGGAGCTCCAGAGCATGATAGGGCCTTGGTCTTTATCACCTGGACCACTGACCCATGAGAGTTAGGAGCAGCTAGCGATGGAGTGGCTCCAGGTGTCAGGAAATGCCAGGTGATACTGTATAATAACCTAGCCCCACATCTCAGCCTAAATAAGGGGGTGTTTCTCACTTAGACACATGTCTCCAGAGGGACAGCTGGGGCTCTCAGCCACTCTGAGAACCAGGTCAATGGAGCAGCCTCCATCTCAAACTGGGCTCAGAGAAAAGAGGGCCCTGAAGGGTCTTACTTCGGCAAATAAATGCTCCACTCCCAGATGACGCACATCTGCTCACAACTCTGGACTCGTCATGTGGCTCCACTGACCAGATGGACATTAGAGGTACAATCCCACCAGGCCCCAGAAGGCAACAGGGGACACCACTAGCTGCGCCTCCAGAGGCCTTCTGCACTCCAGCGAGAAGCTGCCCTGTGGCCTGGTGTTCGTGGTCGCAGCTGCTCCCCGCCTGGCCTTCTCCTGGTAGACGGGACATCTTATAGATGGAGAAGGTATCACCAAATCTCCAGCCTCCCCTCCAGCTGCCAGCTCCAGCAGAATGACAGGGGCAGTTTCCCCAGGTGGGCAGAGTGTGTGTTCTGCCAAGAACACAGTGAATTTAAACACCGCCAACTTGTGTGGCTGACTGAACCACAATAGAACAGCCCTGTGCCTGCATCCTGGGGTGTGCAAATTTACTCAAGTGTGTGCCGTGACCCACAGGTCACTCCAAACTTCCACTGTAACTTCAACCTACAAGAAAATGATTCATCCTTGATATCCTAAGGAGAAGACTTAAATGGAGCATGAAACAGAGATGTCCTTCATCTTGAACTGTTATTTTTTTCTTTCTGCTAAGTACAGCAACACAATTACATCAGTAAATGTAGAAATTCCTCATTGAGTAAGAACTCTCAGCCACAAAGCGATGTCTGTCTGTAATTACATTTAACCCTCACACTGTAGCTGCAGACAGCAGTCTGCAAGTCCCATCAAGGTTGAGTGATGAGTGGCCTCAAATCGTTCCAGTGACCTTCCCTCCGACTCTCCCAGGTTACTTTTGCCATTTGATCCAGATTCAGCAAGACAAGCTCCCACTAGCCCAGAGGCACCCAACCAGTGGCTGGTGGGTTGAATCCAGCTCTCAAAAGTGTTGTGTCTTCACTATTTTTAAAAATTCTATTAGTTGCCTATATTTTTATGATTAATTTTAATTGGAAATATTTTTTTAAATTTTTCACGTTTTAAGATACACAGATATCTGGCTTCCCCTGACAACCAAAGTGATCCAAAAGCCCTGGGTTCGCATCTCTGCTTGGAGAACATCAGATGGAGTCAAGGGGCTGGGCCTGGGCTGTCCTCCTCCACTCCCCAGCCCTCCCATGCCACCCGCTCCTCCCTGTGACTTGCCTGGCTTGAGACAGCTAAGGCTGTGGCCCCTGGAGGGTGGTGCCATGAAGACGTGCTCTTGGCACCCCAGCCCCCAGCCCCCAGAGCGATGCCTGGCTTGTGGTGGGGGCCAATGGTGCTCATTGAATGAATGATTGAACTAGTGGGTATTGACGTAGAGAAATGTGTTGGACCTTTCTGTCAGGAGCTTGCGCTGACAACTCAGCTCAGCCTCTTACAGGGTTTTTGGCCATTTGTGTATAAAAATATACATAAAGTCTGTTAGATGGTAGGGAAGATACCCAGGGGACTGTGCCTAGCTTGGCAAACCTCTTGGTACTTCCCTTTGTCTGGCTGCTCAGGTGAACCAGGGGGTCCTCCCTGCATCTCAGCCCATCCTTGGGGTCAGCAGAGGCAGTGACAAGAACTGCTCTCCTCCTAACACCTGTTCTTTCAGAGAAGGCACCTGTGGGCAGGTGGGTACCACAGGCAAAACTCACCCCATTAAAGGCAGAAGAAGCTATAATCCCAGCACTTTGGGAGGCTAAGGCGGGTCAATCACTTGAGCCCAGGAGTTTGAGAACAGTCTGGGCAATGTAGCAAAACCCCATCTCTACCAAAAAATACAAAAATTAGTCAGGTGTGGTGGTGCTCACCTGGAGTCCCAGCTACTCGGGAGGCTGAGGCTGGAGAATCCCTTGAACTCAGGAGGTAGAGGTTGTAGTGAGCCAAGATCACACTGCTGCACTCCAGGCTGTGCTACAAAGCAAGACCTTACCTCAAAAAAAAGATAGTGGAAGCCACCCTGGCCTTGGCTCCCATGAGAATGCAGAGAATTCTTAGCAGCTGAATTACCCACGATACCAAGGACCTTGATCAGTTTCCCTTTGCTGCTGTAACAAATCACCACAATGTAGCCTAAAACAACCCACATTTACCCTCTTTCAGTTCTGGAGGTCGCATGTCTGACATGGGTCTGCAGGGCTGAAGTCAAGGCGTGGGCAGGACTGTCCCCTCTCAGAGGCTCTGTGGAGAATCCAGCCCCTGCCTTTTCCGGATCTCTCAAGGCTGCTCGCATTCCCGTGCTTGTGGCCTCTTTCATCTCCATAACCCATAGTTTCATCATGCTGTTCTCTGCTTCCGTCCCCGAATCTGCTCTCCTGACCAACTCTTCATCCTCCCTCTTCTGTATTCAAAGACCCTTATAATGACACTAGGCCCACCTGGAAAATCCAGAATGACCTCCCTATGTTAAGACCAGCTGCTGTTACCTCAAGTTCATCTGCAACGTTGCTTCCCCTCTGCCCTGTAACTCACGTATCCACAGTTCCCAGGGATTAGTATGGGAACATCTTTGGGGGCTCTTATTCTGCCCACCACAGTCATATTTCCAGGAGTAATGAGATGAGACAATGGAGAAGTCCTGCATGCAGGAATTTTCATTCTAGCAAATACATCCCTGAGCAAACGCAAACACAGATTATGGTAACCCAGTGCAACTGTGATTCCAGCCAGCTGAGGCCAGTCTTGAAGGGAAAATAGATGCAATTCATTAAACTCAAAGGACTCTTCATCAAGTGCTCACCATGGGCCAAGTGCTACATCAGATGCTTGGAGTAAGAGGATACATAGGAGAGAGCTGCCATAACAGAGCTCACGGGTTAGTAGGGAACAGTCCCAGTGGCTGGGGCCTGGTGCCATCCACATTCCCATAGCAGGTGGGGTGGGCCGGTGGAAAGACCCCAGGTTTTAAGCCATGTCTTTGGGTAAATTATTCACTTATGTAAAGCTCCACCAATTTAGCAGCAATGTGGAGATGAGAATGGCTACTTCCTAGGGTGTGGTGGGGAGGGAGAGATGCTGCAGGTGTTGCCTCATGCATCACCGCACAAGGCTATGTTGAGCACACGGTGGCCACGTGGTCACTGGAGTGGTGGCTGAATTTCCACACAAGCCACATCAGAGCAGTTCCAGTCTGTGCTCCTGTCATTCCATCCTTGGTTTTCTCTCCCTCCTTTGATCTTACAGAAGCACCAACTTCTCCCTACCCCATCACTCATATCACTCATGACTCATCTGCCATCTTTTTCCTCCCTTCCTTCCTTCCTTCCTTCCTTCCTTCCTTCCTTCCTTCCTTCCTTCCTTCCTTTCTTTCTTTCTTTCTTTCTTTCTTTCTTTCTTTCTTTCTTTCTTTCTTTCTTTCTTTCTTTCTTTCTTTTTTGAGATGGAGTCTCACACCGTCACCTAGGCTGGAATGTAACGGCATAATCTCGGTTCACTGCAACCTCTGCCTCCCGAGCTCATGAGATTCTCCTGCCTCAGGCTCCCAGGTAGCCGGGATTACAGGTGCACACCACCAAGCCCGGTTAATTTTTTGTATTTTCAGTAGAGACAGATTTTCACTATGTTGGCCAAACTGGTCTCAAACTTCTGACCTCGTAATCTGCCCACCTTGGCCTCCCAAAGTGCTGGGATTACAGATGTAAGTTTTAATCGAAAAGAAGAGGAGAAAGGCAGCTCCTTAGACAACCATCTGGGAAGGCCAGTCCTGCAGTCCCTTAAGGAGCTGTCCTTCTGAAATCGGCACTGTTATTGGTGGCCCCTCAGGCTGGCTGTACAAAGAGTGTGGTCCCACTTCAGTTTGGCCAATTATTAGCTATGTGACCCCAAACGACTTGCATAACCTCTCTGGTCATCGAGTATGATATCAGGAACTGGACCAGTCAAGTGTGCACATTTTATTTTTCTTTTAACAGTAGGACCCTTTCTTCAGCAGAAATCTTGAGTAAAATCCAGTATGTAAAACCAGTTAGAAGGAGATGTCAAGGACTAAGAGCCCTGCCTCCTGGTGACCCATCATCTCCCTCCTGCTGCAGAACTCCTGGGTGGCCCTCGGAGGAGGCACAGGTTGAAAGGCTCCCACCTGAGTGGTCCTAGAAGCCCCTTTAGCACTAGGACTCCTTGAGCCTCTGCCTTCCAGACCCATGGGCTGTCTGTGCTGTTTTTCCTGTTGGTTTTTTTGGTTGGTTGGTTGTTTTGTTTTGTTTTGTTTTGTTTTTGTCGCCCAGGCTTGAGTGCAGTGGTGCAATCTCGGCTCACTACAACCTCCATCTCCCAGGTTCAAGCGATTCTCCTGCCTTGGCCTCCCAAGTAGCTGGGATTACAGGCACCCACCACCACGCCCAGCTCATTTTTGTATTTTTAGTAGAGATGGGGTTTCACCATGTTGGCCAGGCTGGTCTCAAACTCCTGACCTCAGGTGATCTGCCCACCTTGGCCTCCCAAAGTGCTGGGATTACAGGTGTGAGTTACCATGCCAGGCCTTTTCCAGTATTTAAATTGAGATTTCGTATGGATTTGTAGACCATTTAGAAATAAAAATAATAACCCAGGGAAGTGTGAAATGCTTCTGTATCCTCTTCTCCATTGTCAAGTTTGCCATGATCCTCACTCACATGATAGCTTCGGGAGGCTGTTGCCTTAGTGCCTTTTCCAATTCAGACCAAGGACAGGCTTCTTCTAAGCTCGGTTGACAGCCCTGGGTCTACTGTGTCCCCTATCAATATCCTGTTTCTGTGTGTGGCCAAACAAAACAAAACAAAAAACAAAACCCATGATTCACCCAGAAACTATGCCTAATGATAGACAAATTAAATGGCTATAACTTGTTGTAATTACTTAATAAAGTTTGTCGAGCGCTTAAGAATCCATCTGGATGAAAGAAACATTGTTAATGTAAAACATGATTACAGCAACAACTACAATCATGCCAAAATTCCAGAGTCCCACCCCCTCAGTAAAGAGCATGAGCTGTGCCATTGGTATTCCACCGCGGGATGCTGCCATGCAAACCAGCATCCGCGCTGGCTCCTGTGACATCCGCCCACGCAGGGTGTTTGCTGACAAGCAGGGTGGAGTGGGAGGTGTAAAGGAAAGAAGTGCAGTCCTCCAAAGTGAAATTATTCCCTTGTCTCCATTCTGTGAAGGCTCCGAGTCCAAGTGAGCTTGCTAAAACGTCAGCCACGTGCCTCAGTGATTAGGGCTGCGGTTTGGGCAGCCTGTCAAAGATTTCCCCAGGCGACGCTCAAGCCCCTTCTCAGCCCAGCGCAGGAGGTTCGGCGTTTTTACTGCAGGGCAGTCCAGAGTTTCTGGGAGAGCAAGTGATATCTTATAAGCCATCCACACACCCTCATTCCCCACATGCATCCTAAACTTGAAGTTAATGTTCTGCCTTTTCTTTTTCCCATTCGGGGAGATTCATAGGTTTGGCTAAGATAGCCTGTCCCACTGACAGGACCCTAAAGCCAGTCCAGCTGGGAGGAGAGCCAGGGAGGCTGTGTTCGTGGACTTGAAGTGTCTAACAGGCCTGCTCCTGGAATTTCATCCCTCGCTCTCCCCACTTCTCCCCCCAGCCCAGTGTGAACTTCACTTGTGCCAAAAAATCAACTGTGTAAGAACAGAATTAAGCAGGAGGCTGGAGGCAGAAGTAAAGAAAGTGCATGAATGAAACCTCAAGATTTTCTTAACTGTGTACTCACCAAGAGCCAACAGAGGGGAGCTTATGAAATTTCACTAGGTGAGGCTGTGTGAGTGCTTCCTCGCCAAGTTCAACCTCACCATAGCTTCCCCTCAACGTCTCTAAACCTGCCCTCTGGAATCATACCTATCAAGCCGAATCTCTGAATGAATGTGCTTATGCCCAGCGAAGCATAGAAGATGACTGCTGGGCATCCAAGTCTTCCCTTTCCCCAGATGAATTTTCATGAGTCTCCTGTCCCTTGCTGCCCTGACGGTTCACCACCCACTCATCATGTTGTGTGTTGACCCCAGTTTCGGGGTGCTGCTCCCACAAGTAGTTTCTTGAGCTGCTCTTTCCCTGGAGCTCTCCACTTGGATGCTGGAAGGGCTTCAATTTTGGGGTAGATGAGAATTTCTCAACCTTAGCTCTGTGGATCTTTTCGCCCAGAGAATTATTGGTTCCGGGAGGTGGTCCCATGCACTGTAAGATGTGTAGCAGCCACCCTGGCCTCTACCCGCCAGATACCAGTAGCAACCCACTCCCCGTAGTGACAAAAATGTTTCCAGGCATTGCCACATGTCCCTTGGGGAGCAGAGTCACTCCTGACTTAGAACCACTGGGGTAGAAGGTTTGATTCGGGTCCCTTCAACTGAAAGGTTCTAACCTTTCATGATTCCATGAACTGCCCACTTCCAGATGATTTTCTCAACTTCCAGATGATTTTCTCAAGTCATCTGCTCAGTTCAGATTGTGAAACCACTAAGAACACAAGACTACTTTGAAAGAAAGGAGCTGGTATTTTGAAAGTTCTCCATAAGTAATAAAATGATGATGATGGTCAAGGTAAAATTGCAAAAATGCCCAGTCCCCTTAAAATGAAAGCAGCAGGAAGAGCGGCAGCCCTGGGTGGAGGGAAGGATTGGCAAAACTGAATTCCTGGAGGATTTCCCTCTTTGGCCCAGTGGGTTCATAGCAGACAGCTTAGCAAAGGAACGTCACAAAACGTTCTTTCCACCTGAAAACGGTGGCCTCCTGTAATTTTAGCTGGTGAGAAGAGGGAGGAAATAAAGGAGCCAATGTTTAAACGAAATGAAATAGAATCACTTAGAATCCTTCTGATCAATGGCTCGCTGGCTAAAGCAAAATCTTTTTTTTAAAAAAAATTGAGAGCCAGCTTTCTGAGTCCTCACTACTGGCTGAAATTAGCCAGAACTGTGGGTTGGTTTAAGAGTCTAGGGGAAAGTCTGACCTGAGATTTCAAAGCATCCCATTTTAGCCTGAAACTAATTCCTAAATCCACAGGAAGAAAGACCACGCCATCCACGTCCAATGCATTGTGAAATTTCATTCCCGGAGCCCAACATTGGATACCAACTCAAGGAGATAATTCCTTCCCTTACTGGCTGCCTCTGAGGCCTCCCGGAAAACATCTGTTTGGTTTGATTTTCTTTTATATGTTCAGATCAGTGGCTAGGACTAACAGGAATGCTTTTAAACAAGCTCCTGCCCTGTTCTCGTTTCTCAAGCTTTTCTACCTGGACCTTCACGGTGAGGCCCACACGGGTGTGCGTGGGGACTGGGTGTGAACCAGCTTCCCCACTCACACCTCCTGAGGACTTTCTGTTGTCCCAGGAGCTCTTGTCTCTGTCTCAGTTCCAAATGCTGGGTAATTCTGAGCACACAAAAAGGACCCAGAGCCGAGAAACATCCCTGGTCCCAGAAGTCAACAAAACCAGAGTGAGAGTGAGAGAGTCCCAGATGCAAAGGCTAATGAGAAAGCAACCAAACCCCCTGCAGGCTCTGGCCTACATTCCAAAGCCTTATTGTTTTCCAAAGCATTTCCTCTGAAGTGACCTGTTTACCCTCTGAGTCCCTAGTGATGGAGAAGGGCTGAGTATCTACCTCGTCACTGTATTCTATTCTAGCCTAGGCAGCCATGTGCTAGACACTTAACAACCTCAGGGGTGAGTGGGGTGGAGAAGCCCTGACTGATAGCACTTGCTGATTTTCATGGTATCAATACTCCCTCCATGGCCAATGTCAAACTACCAGTGTGGAGTCAACTGGCTCTCCCAGTACTTGCAGATTTAACAACAGTTCTTGCAGGCAAGTGCGAGTCATCTCCAGCATTCCAGAGTCTAGGGCACCCTCCCCTATGTAACACCCCCCACTCAGAGTTCCGACACACCTTATTTACTCTTGTCTCATAAATGCCAAAGGGTTAAAAACATTTTTGGCAAGAGAGCCAGACATTTTGGCTCTGTAAAAGGCAAAAGGGGATTTTGAGTATATTTTAGTTTGCTTTTTTTTTCTTTAAATAAGAGAAAGGGTGACTGCAAAATAGTGCAGCAAACTCCAATGCACTCAACTGTGAGTTCTAGAAAATACACACTGTACCCACCATCAAACACTGCTAGATTCTGATCTCCCAGAAGAGGGAAAGGTGGTTTATTTCACTTCAGTTCTTCTCAACCAGAGAATGGCCTGCCTCATAAAATGAGGCTAATCTTTATTACACATCAGAATTGCTTTTACCCATTAATTTTTTATTGCAGTTGAATATTGATAGTGTCTCCCAAAATAACTGATTCTACTTTACCTACTGTCATAACTTATTTTATAATTTTAGATGTATCTTTAGTGGCAGTAAGAACAAAAATAAGGTAGCTTTGTAGCTTGACTTGAAACATTAGGGTCACTGCTTCCTCAACATTTAAAAAATGACCACTTTTGATGAAATTATGGTCATAGGATTGCAATGTATGCTCTACTAGAATTCTCCAGAGCAGAAAGAAAAATTGAGCAAATGGGAAATTCAGGACTAACCATCAGGAAGAGAAATGGCTTAGCACACATAAAAGAAACTCAGTAATAACCTAGTCAGGCTAGGAAATGATCTTTAACATAACACATCAAATAACATAAACATCCAAATCAACCTGAAGCCCCTTCCTTCTCACTCATGTTTCACCCTCATGCTTACACCAGATCAAAAACAGCTGGAAAGAGTGGGGAAATAAAGGAAAAAAATGCCCATTCATTCCCCAAGAATTTCAAGGAGACAGTGGGCATGGCTTTATCCTGATGGCTGACCAAACTGGGTCAATTTCTAATCTTTTCACTTAACCTAGGGCTCAGGGATGGGGGCAGAGAGGGGTGGGCAATGGGAGATAAGAATGACTTCAGAGCTGATGGCTGGACTCCCTCTCAAGCAAACTCACCAAGCACTCTTAACTTGGAAGCAGCTGAGGTCATTCTGTAATTCGCTAGGCAGGTCTGCTATCATGCATCGTTTAATATAAAAGGCAACTCAAGAGCCAACACAGCAAGGTGGTGCCAAGACTCAGTCACCATTAATGTGCATAGTAAAGGCCAGCAGACTGCATAGTTCAGTTACAGCACATAGTCATTAGTCATGTCTGCTGTAACCCAAAGACTCCCTGAGACAGCCCATAAAGCCATCTAACTCCGACTGTTTACCGAGGTTAACCTAAGAACAGTGATTACAGCCACGGAGTTGACACACGTAATTAGGTTAGAAAAGCTCTCTAAGTGAAACTGAAGACAGACTCTTATGGAAACAGATGTTTATCCCACTAATGTTGCTGGGTGTGTGCCGTGCGGTGTGTCTGTGCAAAGCTAGGGTGTGAGCATCCTTTAACTCTCTGGCCTGATTCCAACTCAGAGACCTCTGTGTACTGGAACATGATTGCACTGCCCCAGGGCCAGCCAACTGTGGCCCAAGAGGTCATGCCTACCTGGTGCCAGACTCCTCACCTTTCTTGCAACCTTGGACTTACACCAGGCAGGGACTTACACCAGTCCTACAGAAAGATACCAGCACAGCCAGCATTGCCAAAGAAAATGTGGATAATCAGAGCAGGATGGCATTCACTCCTTAACACCCTCCAAAATGCCACTTTCTACTGCACAGCTGGAGAAGGAGCCAGTCACAGAGAAGGCTCCATAAGTGGGGAAATGGGATAAGCCAGAGGAGGCAGCATGCAAGAGGCTGCCAGTGGGCCCTCCTCCCTTCTCACGTAGAGAAGGAAAAGAAATGGCAATGTGGAAGAAAGTGGTGAATGAGAACCAGGGAAGGAGATGCCAACACCTGACTCCACCTCCACCGCCTCCAACCAGCTTTCATTCTGGGTCACAAGTGGGAGAAAGAAATCCTGCCCTGCACCAAGGGATCCTCACTGCTCCCAGGAGCAACCTAGCATGGAGCACTAGTTCTGCACACGTCCCTGGTTTCCCTAAGAAATGCAAGCTCCCGGGGGACTAGGGGAGGGAGAGCATTAGGAGAAATACCTAATGTAAATGACGGGTTGATGGGTGCAGCAAACTATCATGGCACGTGTATACCTATATAACAAACACATTCTGCACATGTATCCCAGAACTTAAAGTATAATAAAACATTTTTTAAAGAAAAAAAGTGGGAAACCAATAATCTAAGAATGAGGAGAATGACCCCTTTTGAGTACTCTGTAGGTTTTACAGCACCTCTACTTGCCAGCGTAAAATGAAAGTAATACGGTCTTTGTGCACATTTATATTGAAAAAAGAGCCCTAAGGTTGACCTGTAAACTATAGAGTTGTTAGGTCCCCTTTGTCTCTGTTTTCTTTTCTGCGTTCTTTAAATCTGCTGTTAACCTTTCTACTGAGATAAAAACCACTGTTGGGATCTAATAGGTTTTTGTTTGTTTGTTTGTTCTGTAAGCTGGCAAATTTGTATTTATCTCATGGCTAAAGTACTGAAGTAAAAAACTATAGAATCTTACAAAAGAAAGAAAGAGAGACACAAAAGAAAGAAAGAAAGAAAGAGAAAAAAGAAAAGAAAGAAAGGAAGAAGAAAGGAAAGAAAGAAAGAGAAACAAAGGAAGA